>NC_084918.1:9798933-10028774 GCF_949316345.1 Pungitius pungitius | reverse complement strand
GGCCTATTATCTGCTGGATTGAACGGAGGAACAGAGAAGAGTGGAGCATCAATGATTATTATAAGTAAGAGAAAAGGTAGACAGGGTTGCTTCTTTTGTCCACAGATCCTCTTCCCCCCACACACACACACACACACACGCTCATCTACATGTTAACACACACAAACACACACACACACACACACACACACATACATCCAGGCTCACTCACAGACAAAAGCCTCACACAGTGTGAGGCAACGCATGCGTGCATCACCAGTGCCTGCGGGCACTAGGGGCTAGGCAGCAGGGAGTGGGGGAGGAAGGAAGGGAGGGAGGGAGGGGAAACGGGGGTGAGGAGTGTGCACTGAGGCTCTCAAAGCTATAGAGGTACATTCCCTCCTCTCCACCCCCACAAGAACCACCACCTTGTCTGGCAGTGCCGGGCAGGGCTCAAGGCCTGCTAGCTGAGCACTGGGTTCACGCCACAGACACCGACTGCACGTGGGCACGCACGCATAAAACACAAGTGCCGACACAAGCTCATTGAGATGCACTGGGTCCACACAGCAATTTGATAAAAATAATAGGCGTGTATGCTGTAGTACAGACACACAGGCTTTATACGTCAGGGGTCGGCCTGGGCAAATGCACATGCTCATTCACGGAGCTATTAATGTGCGCACATGTACACGTACACACACACACACGCTGATGCACACGCACTGGCTTCATACAACACATACAAGGTCAAGACAGGCTCCAGCACATTGCACATGGCTGGGAACAGACCAAACAGCAAAGCATGAAAGACCACGACATACATGCATGGATAAGCCAAGCAATGTCAGCCATTAGAATGGAAATAGATACGCTATTATTGTAAATTTGGCCAATATGTGGGCGGTCGGCAGATATAATTGGAGCAGCTTGAAAATGGCATGGATGCACACTGTCTGCGTTGGGCCTGATTTGGCTGAAGCAAAGGTCTACGTCTGGTTAACCGCACCACTGGACAGGACAGGCCACCCATTCAAATTGCATGCAGGGACACACACACACACACACACAGATGTACACGTGCACAGAGCGACAAAATGGCGAGCATGCTACAGTGGCAGTGGTTTCTACAGTGGCTCCTCTCATTACTATGCAAGAAAGGAAATATTTCAACTTGAGTAATCAGGGTGGTGTGCAACAACACACACCGTCCAAAAGCAGCAGAGACCGAAATTGGACTTTGAGAAAAGATAAACCAGCGACAATGCGCATATTTACTGTCAGAACTGAACAACTTTAAAAGAGATTATCTCGGGAGATAATATCTCTGAGTGCCTGAGATAATCCAGAAAATAAGACATGCATAATTCACTGTTACTAATCTCTTTTTGGAAAATAAAGCCTAGTCCCAGCCTACGGTAAACAGCTCGGAAAGTCACCCATTCTCCTTCCACAGCATGTCTGACTCACCCTTTGCCCTAAGGGGACCACTTTTCCAGGTTTGTTTAAAGATACCTTGAAGTTTACCTGCAACTTTATTTAACAAAGGAAAATATGTGTGCTCACGGATAATATACAAGGATTATTAAAAACGATTAAATGAATGACTCCACCCGCAAATATGTAACTTCAAACCTGCTACACTGACACACATAAACCACATGCAAGTAATATGTAAAATATAATAAAATAAATAGATAATAATAGGATTCATATAAATGAAGTAAATGCAGATGCAAAGCATATTAACACAAACATTGAAAATGATATTTGCAAATACCAAAACAAACCAGACAAACAAAGATCCATTTTTGGTATTTTTGGATAACACAACCCAAACTAATACAGTGTTTGTGGGAAAATCCCCAAAGACCTGTTTTTTTTTTTAACTGGAACACGTACTTTCAGACGTTGAGCTCAATTCTCAACATTTCATGAGCCCAGGCTGCGTATTAAGATGCTGCAGACAGATGTCAAAGTTGAGCATTGCCTTTGATATCCAAAATTTGACTTTGGATTAGCTTCAACCTAATCAGGCCTTGGAGGCTGGAGGTGATAAGTATCCAAGCCAATAACCAAAATGAGAGCTGGAGAATCCCCCCCCCCCACACACACACACACACACACACTCTCTCTCGCTGTCTCTTTAAGGTTATGAGCAAAACCCTCATGAAAAAAAAGTCTATTTCTCCCGAGGATGTCATGTGGGTCTGTTAAGATGCGACACCTGTCACAATCACCAGACCTTTCTCATCCCCTCCGGGCCGCAGGAAGCGGCCAAGGTTAAACAAGGTCAAAGGAGAGGAAGGGAGAAAGAGGGAACGAAGTGGCTGGCGACGGACAGTCAAAAAGAATCAGATCCGTCAAGTTCAAGCCGCAAAACCTCTGTGGTGTCTGCATCTTTGCATGTGTGTATGAGCGAGGATCACATACAAAGCCGATGTTGTGTTTACGCAAGGTAGGATTTCTCCAGCTAACTTACTATTTAAGTATTAACTTATTTAACTTTTTAAGCCACGCTGTATACCCAAAACACAGGTGGTTAGGACACGAAAGCCCTTCTCATGTTTTAAATAATTTCACCCTACCAACAGTACAACAGTCCAATCCTTTGCCTTATGTATCACATCATGGGATGGCACGGGGCCAGGGCATGACTATATAGAGGAGGAGCAAGGAGGGAATGTGGACGATGAGAAGAAGGAAGGAAGGACAGAGAAGCATCTCAAAGTGGTGAAAACCTGCCGCCAATTTAATCTCCTCCAGCTGGAAATGTTTTGACAGCTGACGGGCAAAGTTCATATTATGAAGACATTGAGGGGAAAATGTCTTCCTCACACGTGGCGTGAGTCCCAAACATCCCCCAAAACACAATATTTTGAAATACAGCCTCCGACAATCTCAACCCATTTGGGTGACACAGCGTTTGACCATACAGGCTGCTAACCAGCCTTTTTCTTTTTCACTCCCTCGTTCCCTCCCTCTTCTCCTCCTGACAGAAAAGCCTGCCCAGGCCCAGGCTTTGGTAGATAATGACATCCTCTCCCTGGATTAATTGTGAGGGACACATTAAGCAATGGGGCTGACACTCCCTGTAATTAAACCGTTCACACCGACGAGTTCATACTGGAACACTTTCTCTCTCCTTGTGATCCTGGAACTGTTGGCCTGTTTAGAGATGGGAGGAGACATTATAGTGGTGTGATTGTGAGGCAAGTGAGTGCATAACCTTATTCGTCTTCTTCTGAACTGAACTAGAATGCAGTAGAATGTGACACAGTGACAGAAAACCCACATATATCACATAGAGGACTGAGGTTAGAAATCCTCGCACAGATCCACATGAATATTTTTTTCTTTCGGTTCAATTAACTAGTGTGTGAGTGCAAAGTGAGAAGACCTACTAGCAAAACACCATTCAACATTTAGGCTAACAGCAACACATCTCTGGGCTTGCATTTTCTTAATCAAAATGATTTTGTGTGTATCTAAAAGTCTGCTCACAACACAAACTGTTTGGTAACATAGCACCTTTAAGAAGCAGTCCCAACTCATGTGGTAGGTCTTTTCATGGTTAGATATTTACTTCTCTACACAGTTCTTGCAGTTAAATTCCAAATATTCCAATTACTATAGAACGGAGTTTATCAATATCTTAATCTTACTGAAATTTTTGTTACATTTGAAACTCATGTAAAGAAATGTACTTTTAATTAAAATTGTTGAAAGGTTGGAAGCTTTTCCATAGCAATTGGACCTACACCAGTTTGCATTGTAAAGCCTATTTAACCTATAGTTTCAATAACTTGTGGAAAACAATGAAATCTAATAAAAGATTGCAAGTCAAATTTAACATAAAGATATCCTAATTACATTTGTATAGGCAGGTATCCAAATTCATGTATTGGAATAAGATTGGAACAAAATGACTAAAGACCATCTTTTGATTGAATCACACACGTCATAATGCCAAATGAATACAGCTTTGGAAAGTGTGTGGAACCATGGCTCCTTCCCTTCTTCCTACCTCCCTACTTCTGTTGACCTTGCTTGGAACACACCGATCTCCATAATAAGCATTCATTTTAATCCTAACTGTAAAGGTTTAATGACTTGCATGTTGCACGATTGAGGCACTTTCGTGGTGACAAAATCTGTCATCAGATAAAAACACCTGGCAAAGTACACTCTGTCATGGCATGTAGTAAAATTACTCACACTAAATAAACACTCACGTTTGATGAAGTGAAAGACATTTTAACGCTATAGAAAACGAACGTGTTCAAACACTAATGGAGAAAAGCGCGGCGTTGTGCAGCTCATTAAAGCCAGAGGTGGCTTCATGTTAAATGTGCACAAAGAGCCCAAAATAGAATGGTTGTGTTAAAAGTTGTTATTTAAGTCATTTGTTATCATGAAATCTCATATGTGTGAACCGGAAAGGAGGCGAGATGGTATACGTGTTTGATCTCGATCTGTCTTTTTTAACCGCCGTGTCCCGCCTTCACACATTACCGCCCGAGAAAAGTCTGTGACCTTTTCATGAACACAGGCATGTAGCCTTTGCAGTCATATCTCATATTGAGCTCCCTAATGCTCTAACTGTGGATGCTGTGCTTGCTCCTGTCCTTGCCTGCCTGCTTTGCTATTGCCTCGGGGCCCTCAGTGCTGTCCACTAAAAAAAAAAAAAAGAAAGAAAGAAAGAAAAAAAAAAAGCTTTCCGCTGTAATTGAAGAAGCCACTCTAATGTGACATGCCGGCTCGCAGAAAGGTTTCCATGCATGTGCTCACACATCCAAACGCGTATGATGGTAGACACGCACGCACGCACGCACGCACGCACGCCGTGCATGGGCTTGAATTCACACACAGGCCGTTAAGCACACGAATGCACACACACACATGCACGCTCCCACTGACCACTTTGCACTTTGGTAGAGGTTATTGGGGGGTTGGTAGGACTCTGATCCCATATCCCATATATACACACACGCACGCACACGCACGCACACGCACACACACGCGCGCACACACACACACACACACACACACACACACACACACACACACACAGTGGACCAGTAGTTGCCCCCTGACTCTACACGACCCCTTCCTGAAGCACTCAGCTCATCCTCTCCTCTGCTGGTGTTCCTGTGTTGCTGTTATGGGTTCCCGTTGAGGAGCTGAGGATTCTATTGTTGTGTGACAGCGGTTCCTGTGTATCCTTTCACGGCTTATTGCTCCCTCTGTCCGCCTTCCTCTCCAAAAGCCTCTTCTTCCTTCGCTTGAGCTTAGATTTGAATCTCGGGTGACCTCATTCGCACCCTACTGTACGATTGGCACAGCAAGACTGATGAATAATGCAGGTGAAGCACTAACTATCCTTATTTTCTTGAATATAAAGTTAAAGTAAAATTAAGAGACCATGTTGACTATGATATCAATGAAATTATGGAAAATAAGTTCTAGAGTTTGCAAGAATATACTAAATAGCAAAACATCATGTTTTGAAAGTGAAAGCAATTAAGAATTGATATTTTGCATTGAGATTAAATTAAGAAAGTTTATTCTCTGTCACATGGTAATTGGCAGGAGAAATGATGACCTTGGTATCTCTTTGGTTAGATGGTAGCATCATGACACTGCTGCATGTACATTCAAATGGAGAACACATCTGACATGATTAACAGCCAGCCTCCCAGACTCGGGATATCATTACCACTCCAATCTGTGCTGTTTGACTCTCAACAGGTTTACTCCCCATCAACCACGCTGCTGTTGCAAAGCACCTTGGGTGTTCCCAAACGTGCCCGCTGGTAACCCATTACCTAGACATACGGAGACAAACGGCACGAAAGGTACGCAAATGTTGATGCAATCAGGTTGCGAAAACATCTCCAGGGCCACCGCGCAACCCCCCCCACACACACATACTCCCCTTTCTGCTCTCTCCTTCCCCACTTCTTTTAATCTCTCCCCCTCTCCTTCAATTATCACAATGTCACCAACCCACCACCACCGGGAAAAGCTTTCCTGTTAGTGATATACCAGGAGAAGAGCTTTGCAGCACTCTGTCACTGTCATAGCTGTGGCTCTGACAAAACAGTTTGCGCACCTTCTTAAGTATTACAGAAATTAACACCTCCCTTCCAGGTACAGTAATCAACGGGGTGACGGGAGACAATTAATTAGGTCCATCTGCATCAGTGCCTTTACATAATTAATGGGGCTCATTACTGAACCACTACTATTATGTGGAGCATGCTAGCACGCTCACTAGCTCAGAGCGTGATAGTATCAAACGCCGTGGGAAAGCAGGGGGGCTTCTGTGTCTTTGTTTGTTCGATTCATTTTGTAAAAAACTTCCCTTCTGGTTTTACTGCAGTTTCCTAACTAAATAGGACAACTTCTCATTGGCTCACTGCTATGGTTTTGTTAGCCTCGATGCTAAACCAAAGCAGCAGAAAAGAAATGCTACCAACACACAAAAGTAAAAGTGAATCCAGAGATGTATTATTATTGAACAGCTACAAAGTGGCCACCCAATCAAAAACAAAAAAAAACTTCCATTCAAAGCTTTGATGGGGCATTGGAATGAGGCTTTGAATGTGTGTCGTTATATTTCATGACAACACTCAAAAAGTAATGTTTGAAGATTTTTGTATTAAAGTTAGTTGTTTAAAAAAATTGTTCTTGATGTTTTTTCACCTAAATATATTTAGGTGCAGACTGAGCTCGCAGTGCGTGTTAGCGTGTGTTTTAGAGACAGTAAATAACAGGGAAAGGGGCAAGAGGAGGAAGGTCACAGTCCGTTTTATGCAAAATCCCAAATGTTGATTTGGGAGTAAGCTTATCCAACCCCCCACCATCATTTTTTTTCTGGAATATGGAATCCAAGTATACAAATATAAAAAAAATAGATTATGAAAAATGTCAAAATGTGTGTGTGAGCCTCTTATACACACCACTTGAGGCTTATGAGGTTTGATGGAACGTCGTTCTTTATCCTTCGATCCTGCGATCAAATTAAAGAACAAGATGGATCCCTGACTCCTTCACCCTTGTTGCTTAGCTGGTACGCTCCACTGCTGACATCCTAACCCGAGAGTCGTATTTAAACCTCCAAGCAACTCTAATAATCATATGGCATGGATGAATCTATAATATAAAGTTAATTGGTGAGAAAGTAAAATTGGATTATGTTTTATTACTGCCTTGTGAAAATTACAAGTTTGATAATAATAGGCCATTTGCAAGTTGGTTATTGAACGTGGATTCTTTTCTTTTTTATTGTTTCGGTGCTGCAGGGAGATACAGCTGAAGAGAGACTTCGCTGACTTCTGAGTTACAGCACAGCACATCCAAAAAAATAGTTTACACTTTTTGATTAAAACATTCTCTCATTTTGTTTGATGTGCTTCAACCTAACTCTGTTTGGTGTTTACAGTTTATGTCACAAAATGACACGGGACATTGGGATGCCTCTAGTGCTTTGCACCCTCCACATTTTTTAGCATGTCTTTTGAGTATCAACAATGACTCACCTTTTTTGTCCATCTAGTGTGGTCACATCCTGTGTAGTCGAGTCTACATGGGATGTGACCAGTGGTGACAGTTCAGGTAGAAAAGAAGAAGGTTTCTACCATGTTTTTTTATTAAAGGTTTCCAGACTGATGCACAGTCAAGCAACAAATTCTAAAATGAAAAGAAGCATGTTATAATACTTTTTACTTGTGATTCTCTAAATCATTTTCCAGTTGCTCACTCTGGCACCTGACATACAACCGGTATCAAATTAGTCTTAAACAAACAACAAGCATTTCCAGTGCCCCATATCTGATTTGTTGAAAATGTCATTCTTTTAACTTTCAAGAGCGTACTGTTCAATAACTTTCCAAAATTGGCTCAATATGAGCCTGCTGCTGTTCCTGTGAGTACCTTGTTTTTCTTCTCCTCATCCCTCCTTACTCTCACTCAGCTAATGAAGGCCTCGTGGCCGACTGTTATTAAAATTACGCCCTTGCCTCTGATATTAATTGGGTCCGTAATAAGGAATGCGTCGGTTTCATTATTTAATTGCAAGGGCACATTTGGAATACAGTTTCTGAAATGTATTTTTAATGAAAAACACTACATCCTGACCTAATCATATCAACCTTATTCTATCTAATTAAGGATGCAAAAAATCATTAGAGTTGCAAAATATTAGCTTCAGCTCTGTCAGGCAGCTCCTTTGCTCGCTTTCATGAATATATTTTTTTCCTGTCTATGATAAATAGTTAATGAGGGAAAAATGACAAAAAATTTGCATGTAGGCAAATTAGTCTAATAGGGATATGTCTTTGCTGAGTTAGGAAAGTGACCCTTTTCACAGGAGAAAGTGTTACAATAATTATGAAATAATGGCATGGGCCATCTTATTTTTATGAAAAATAGCCATCTTGAGTATTGTAAAAATCATAAAATGCAATAACCCTACATTTTCATCATGCTGGAGAATGTGTTAACTTGTAAGCTTTTTATCAGTTTAATAACGGCAAATTAGGGACAATATGAAATATGCTGTAATTGTTGCTTTGGAGGGAGATTTGCAGTAATGCGGGGATGATTTAGCAGTGCCACCACAGCAAGAGGCCATCAGCGGCTAAATGAAGCATTTTCTTAATCACAAACTTTGGGGGTGTAATTTCCTTCAAAGTCTCCAAACATTGGGAGGTTCAATTTTCTGCCATAAAGAGGTCCATCACCATCCAATTAGCATTAGTGTTGTCACCTCTGGCGGCCAGGGTGGCACTTCGTTCCGGCTTACAAGACAGGTGTTGGAAAAAAAAACTGAAGTAGTAAGTTACAGATAACACAAATCATATCTGGTGAGTGAACAATCAAATTAAATTGTAAGAAAATCTAAAGTATGTTGCTTTTTCTAGCACTGACACTATTAATCATCTTCTGTCTACTTAAGGTCAATTACTGATGATTTCTATAATATTCTATTGTGTCTATTTCCAATTGGAATGTGGGGGGTAGACCTTGATGGTTCAGACTGCTTTGTTGGTGCAAAGTTTCACAAGTGAAGTCTATATTCTGGTGATTAGATTTCTCAATCATAGAAATATTAACATATTATATTTCAGAACTTTCAAAAAATATGTTTTGGATAAGTCATGACAGCGTCTATTCGGATTCAAAGGCTCATAACAGTGAGTCCGTCTTTCACCAGAACCCGAGAATCAAATGTAGCTTCTGGTTCCATTTTACATCTTTACAGCCGCACAAACGTGTGCGAGCAAAGAGCAACACGTGTTACTGAACGCGGAGAACACCGAGCGATGTGAGCCACCAACAAATCCTGCGGAAAATAAATTAAAGGGGGCTGCAGTTTGATTTCCCTTATCTCAACAAGTCACATTTTCAATCACTAGGCACAAGACTCCAGATTGGGTGTCGGCCCGGTGCTAATACGCTGCCCTTCCCTGTGTCGTCCCCATCATTCCATGCATGATTTATACAAACTACAGACCTGCATTCCCCATGACACCAAGTTGTCCCCCTTAAGAGAGCGAGTGCCCGGCGTGGCCTACATGCCCACGCACCCGAGCATGTGTGCGTTGATTGAGCAGTCTTTCTTTAATGAAATATCTTCGGAAATTGGTTTCCACCGACTAATCAGGCAGCCCGCTAGCCGAGTTTTCTGTTTTGGTAATTATCTTGTACTAATTAGAATGAAGCTAAAGACCTCTGAGATGAATCGGCAGCTTTCTGAAATGTAACTAAAGAAAATGTAATGATATAAATTGAGTCCGTCCTATACATCCTCTTGGACGTAACATCTTTATTTAAGTGACCAAACTGTGGTGTTGATCAACAGTGCCGTTAAATGTTCCTTCTTGTATCGCACTCATCAGTCTTTCCATTCGGGCCGCAACATGGCAGAATTTTACTGTAATACCTTGGCCATACACAGTCTAATCTGACATTGACCTTTTGGCTGATTCACTCGTCGGAAAAACATCCATTAGCCCAATTAACCGCAAAGGGTTTGAGGAGAGGCAAACGTTTTTCAAGAGAGGCAGGAGAGGCCGTGGTGAGGTGCTTACCTTGCGCCGCTCCCCGTTAAAGCCTCGCCACTGCTCTGCCTTCTTGACGATGTAGCTCAGCTCCTGATTGGACAGCTCCAGGTCTTGAGGCAGGAAGAACTTCCCCTCCGCGGCGGTGAGCCGCTGAAACACGTCCAGCATGCGACCATCGTTGTGGAATCTGGAAGGAAAGGTGTGAAGTGAGGAAGCGGTAGGAATGTGCTCTACACCAGGGGGGCTCAATAGGTTGATCGCAATCAACCGGTCGATCGGCACCTATAGTACAGAAAAATAAGGGACACTAGGACCTGGGGGGGGCGGCGTGGACGTTACGAGAGATCGCCTGACTCCCGACGAGGGAGCTAACGCAAAGTAATACTAATGCTAATTAGCAATCCTTGCTTACTAACTGACACATTTCATTTAATTCAAAAGCAACTCTGGCCCACTCCAATCAGTGCAGAGTCATGTGACCCTCCTCCACAAAACACATATGATCATATGGTAAAGCAAAAAAACACATGCACATGATACTGGTGGATAACTAGCTCGGCATCTACCTCCGTGCCAAATACAAATGGTCTGTAAGCGCTTTTCTACTCTTTCGACCACTCAAAGCGTTTTAACACTACATAACATCATTCACCCATTCACACCCATTCATACACTGATGACAGGACCTACTACACCTACCATACAAGGTGGCACCATACAAGGTCACACACTGTAGTCACAGCTGCTGGAGCAATGAGGAGGTTAAGTGTCAGGCGTAAGGACACATTGCAGGTCAGCCGGGCCTGGGATCAAACTGCCAACCCTCTGATTGGAGGACGACCGTGGCCCCCCACTCACCCACAGCCGCCCCTCTCTTGTCTGATCACAATGGCTGGCTTTTGTGTAACTGGTTGAGGATGATTCCGACTCGCTTGTAAAAAATATGAATCTTCTATTGATTTCACAAAGCACATTTGCAGTGTGACGCTTTACAAATGTCTAATATATCAATACAAACACAATAAAAGAGCAAAATGAATCAAACAAATTGGCCTCTGAGTGGGAAGCACTTTGTTAAAACAAGCTCCAGCGATGTCTGTGTTTGGCTGTGGGTCTGCTCGGTTGTGCATCTGTTACTGTCACGGTTTGGTCTCTCTTCCTGTGTTATTTTGTAGTTTTCATGTCTCTTGTGTTCCTGGGTAACTTCACTTCCTGCCTTGTCCTGTGATTGCCTGATTGATTCCACCTGTGTCCAATCACCTGCACCTCCCTTGTGTATTTAAGCCCTGTGTGCCTGTTGTCCAGTGTCGTGTCATTGTCTATATGTTCCCCGCTGTTGGAGCACGTTATTGGTTTTGTCAGGAATAAAGAGCACTTTTTGATCGAGAACCTCTGCATTTGAGTCCTGCTTCCGCCTGCTTCAGCACCGACCCTGACAGAATGACACGACCAAAGAAGGACTCAGCAGACTCCTGATACGACTTGGGCCCGGAATACCTGGATGTGAGGAGCCCGTTTTTCCAGCGCAAGACGGACTTCATTTTTGGTCCCAGGAGCTATCAGAAGGCGTGCCTGGAACTAAGGGACCTCCTCAACCCGAGGAAGAGCCCGAGGAGGAGGAGGAAACAAACCCCTCCAGCCCCGGCTCCTGACCCGGTCCAAAGACGCCCGTCAGCGCCCGTTCCGGCGCCGAGACGCCCGTCAGCGCCCGTTCCGGCCCCCAGAGTCCAGTCTCCGCCCGTTCCGGCCCCCAGAGTCCAGTCTCCGCCCGTTCCGGCCCCCAGAGTCCAGTCTCCGCCCGTTCCGGCCCCCAGAGTCCAGTCTCCGCCCGTTCCGGCCCCCAGAGTCCAGTCTCCGCCCCCACGGCCCCCGACGATGACCCCTCCCTCCCACCCTCTTGTGACCGCCTGGAAGTCGGTCCTTGAAGGGGGGGTGGGGTCAGGGGTTGGGCCGGAGGCCCAAGCCTCGACGACGCCGCAGCCGCACTGCTCGGCGCCCCCCGCCACGACGACGCCGCAGCCGCACAGCTCGGCGCCCCCCGCCACGACGACGCCGGAGCCGCACTGCTCGGCGCCCCCCGCCACGACGTCGCCGCAGCCGCACTGCTCGGCGCCCCCCGCCACGACGACGCCGCAGCCGCACTGCTCGGCGCCCCCCGCCACGACGACGCCGCAGCCGCACTGCTCGGCGCCCCCCGCCGCGACGACGCCGCAGCCGCACTGCTCGGCGCCCCCCGCCGCGACGACGCCGGAGCCGCACTGCTCGGCGCCCCCCGCCGCGACGACGCCGCAGCCGCACAGCTCGGCGCCCCCCTCCGCGACGACGCCGCAGCCGCACAGCTCGGCGCCCCCCTCCGCGACGACGCCGCAGCCGCACAGCTCGGCGCCCCCCGCCACGAGGCACGGCCGCCGCAGCGGTCGGCCCCCCGAGACCCTGAAGCCCGGCCGCCGTAGCGGTCGGCCCCTCGAGACCCGGAAGCCCGGCCGCCGTAGCGGTCGCCCCCCCGAGACCCTGAAGCCCGGCCGCCGTAGCGGTCGCCCACCCGAGACCCTGAAGCCCGGTCGCCGTAGCGGTAGACCCCCCGAAGGACCCGACGAGTGGCCGCCATCACCCTGAGTTCCCTGCGCGGTCCAAGATCGTTGGGTTCCCACCCTCCCTCCCCTTGTCTGTGTTTCTCTGGTTCTGTTCCCCTTGAGGACCGTCTGGAATTCGGTCCTTGAGGGGGGGGTTCTGTCACGGTTTGGTCTCTCTTCCTGTGTTATTTTGTAGTTTTCATGTCTCTTGTGTTCCTGGGTAACTTCACTTCCTGCCTTGTCCTGTGATTGCCTGATTGATTCCACCTGTGTCCAATCACCTGCACCTCCCTTGTGTATTTAAGCCCTGTGTGCCTGTTGTCCAGTGTCGTGTCATTGTCTATATGTTCCCCGCTGTTGGAGCACGTTATTGGTTTTGTCAGGAATAAAGAGCACTTTTTGATCGAGAACCTCTGCATTTGAGTCCTGCTTCCGCCTGCTTCAGCACCGACCCTGACAGTTACTGTGTGGGAGTCAGATCCTGGGATATTCTTCAGTGTTAATACCGAGCTTCAAAGATGGCAGATGCATTGGACGTGCCGGTTGCAGATGCGTCTGGAGAGACCGGCTTGAGTCACAAGAAAACGTTCGGCACAGCAGAAGGCATATTGATTCATACCTCCAGATGAGCGCACCAAAGTGTTAGTTTTCCTTTGCACAGAAGGGCGCATGCAGCCACGACCTAAAAAACAATCACCATATCTGTAAACAAATGCCTTGGCTGACCATCAAAACCGGCAGACCTCGTGGCCTTCCGTAGAGATTCAAGTCTGTCAGAGGGTAATCAACTCTCAAATAAAACGAACATCAAGGAGCTGGGGATTTATACAAGAAGCTGGTACGGAAGTTTGAACTCAGCATCATTCCCCATCGCTCTTGGGAGAGGGCTGTTTGTAGAATCTTGACCTCAGACACAGGAATAGCATGTATTCCTTTTCATCCTACACTTATATCTTGCTTCTCATTCATTTATGCGGTCTCTCTCTTGAAGGATTTTACCATCTTTGCATGTTGGTGCTTCAAAATAGGCTCCTCCTGGGTGTTGGAAGTGCTCTGAATGTAAGAATGTGATCCTTATATCCGAGGTTCAACCCAGATGGTAAGGCGCTCTTCAACACATGGACATGTGTTAACTCATGGAATATATTCTAACGGGATATTCACCATGACATGACCATGGCGGATTAAAAAAGGACCCCAGATGGGGCCCAAACAAGCCAGAACATGGCCAGAACCAGTACCATAATATTGATATATTTTTCCACAGTATCATATAAACTGATTGTTACATATCATGGCACTTACAGGGGTTGCCCTTTGCCCACACAAACATAAATTGTACAAATAGTAGTTCCAGAGTTATTACACTTTTTATCATGGGTGTGCCAATTTTTCGGAGAAGAGGCCAAAAAAGAGGCTAGAGTCCAAAGGGTTAAACAAGTGGACATCTAGATTCATCCAGGATTTTCTGTCTGTGACCAAATCCAATAGCTGAAAATGCTATATAAAATTACCATAATATTGTAAAAAGTAAAGGAGTGTCAAAACCTCCCAAAGAAATGCCAATTGACAAAGATTTTACAGTATAAAATAGCCCATTAGTGCATTCGAGATGAGGAGGGATATGTCCATGCTATCTACATTTAAAAACATGTGCAATACAGAACCACAGAAGTTATGTAAAGGAATGCAAATCAAGCATTTTTGTTCATTTGGATGTAACCAGACCAACTATAATAGCAATAGTAACATCACTCACTTGGTGTTTATGAAGTTTCAAAGAGGATAGAGATACAAAACACATCACTGACATGTATATTTGCAGCTAGTGAATAAAGGCTGCCTAAAATGTAATTAAAAAAGGATAACAGTCCATTCTATCTATACATATAGCCTAAGGGATTTTTTTTAGAAATAGGTCACGCTCTGTGTCAGAGCACCCTTCCTTGCAGCCAATAGGAAACTGTAACCCATAAAATTATCAGCCATGCTTCAGCCTCGTGGCCTACATTCAATACAAACCCGCGTGGCGGTTGAGTGGCAGAAGTCATTATTTCCGGCTGCTGTTTTAATATTGTCCATTTAGCCGGAGCCCGATAAGCGTCCCGCTTACTGAAATTAGATGGCACCCTCTCCTCGGCCGCCAATCTCAAACTGATTAATTCAATAAGGGTTTTCTTACATTTTGAGCCGTTAATGGGATTTGGTCTCATGTGAGGGTGGGAGAACACACCTTGAATGAACACTGAGTTACATTGTTCAGTAATTTATCACCCACCCTTCTGCTTTTTTTCACCTCCATCCTGGAAAAAAATGATGTCCTTCTATCATTTAAAAAGTTCAACAGCCCTCCCTAAAGCTGGAAATGTAGAATCTTTGGTGTGCTGTGCATGTTTATTTCCGTTATCCCATAACAATGCAACAACTTCTCATGTAATTTTCTAAGAGAGAAAAAAGGCAATATTTCACTGGTATATTCTAACAGCTCTATAAAGGACAATGAAGGCTTAGTAGAGATAATGGGTTAAAACAGTCTGAGGCGCTAAAACATAATACAAACCAAAATGTGTGACCTCAATCTGCAAGACATGAGTGGAACACATGATGCAGTAAAATAGGGTATTTCTGTGCACCCTCATGTAGATGCAGTCCATTTCAATATGTATGAAACCAGCAACAATACCAAGCATGCAAAACATTCACTCTAATCGGATAGTGGAAGGGGGTTACAGATTCACGCTATTTTAAAACGCATCTAACTTTTGAATTAGAAACGCTTGCGGTTTTCCCACCAATTGCAGAGCATGGTGTGCTCAAAAGAGGCAACTGTGTGGTGCGTGTATTTCTGCTTTTGTGTCTGCTAACTGTATGTGTGTGCATGTGTAGATGTGTGAGGTAAATGCACAGCTGCATAAGTAATTCCATGCGACTATAAAATCAAAATGGATTAGATCAAGATTTGTTTTCATTTTCTTTCTCTTTTTTTGTGCTTTTCTGTGGACAGAGAAGGGGAGGACTTGGTGGATCGGGTGGAACGTGGCACAAGGCTTCGGGGGGGGGGGGGGGGGGTTAGTCATTTCTGAACCGGTGCCTGTTTATATATATATATATATATATATATATATATATATATATATATATATATATATATCACCGTATTGTTCTTGGATATTTCTGCCAGTGAAAAATAACTGATGCAAGTTTCTGGTTGCCAAATGGATCCGCTCATCTGCCTCCTATGTGTCTCACCTGAGGATGTTCATGGAGAGGATAGTTATGGAGAACAGGAAGAGGACTGTGTAGAGGAAGAGAGTGATGATCACTCCCGCTGCACCTGATTGGTCGACCCGATAGAAGTGCCAGTAAAGCTTGGCCGCGTCCCCCACTGGTGTGTCCGGGCTGTAGGCGAGACGCTGAGGAGGCGGGAGATTAAAAGAAAAACAAACAAACATCCTTAGAAGGCTGGACGCTGTTGGGGTCAGATATTAATCCAAAGGAAATGACATGATGGCTCAAGGAAAAGCTTAACACCTGCATTCCACTGCAACAAAGGTTAGGAATGCTAGGAGTGAGCACAGTATTTAAAGCGTCATTTGGTCAGGACCGTCACATTTACCAAAGCATTTGGTTTATACGTCACCTCTCAACTGCGAACATTCAAAATCATTTCAGTCATTTCTTTCTCCCACTCTTCCCCGCCCCCTTTTTTTGTAATCTAAAGTCACTTTGCCAAGATAAAGTGAACTCCTATTTCGAGTGCACAAGTGTCCAAGTTATATTTAAGTGACTTACCCCGAGGACGACGTCCACTGCAAAGACTGCCAGGGGGTCGAGGACTGTCCACACTCCCTGAGCCATGATAAACTTTGACGTGAAGGAAGGGAGTGAGACAAATATTTGTTGACAGCCCCATCTGATCAGAACCAGCAGGAACGTTACTGCGTTCAAGGTCAGGGGACCCACCACCACCATCGCCAGCTCCTCCCGGGTGTGGAGCAAAGAACTCTGGTAAACGAGGTCCACCGTGTGCGCGTGGATCTGGAATCTGAGGGGGGGAGGGGGGGGACACGCATATGGGTGATGTTGTGCTGCGATGTGAGTGTTTTGCGTGCGAGTGTGAACTATGTGCATGTGTCAATATGCGTCTAGTATACTTACGGTTTGCGGCTCAAGGGTAACTGGCTCTACAGATTTATACACGATGTTGTGTTGTTTGTGATTCATTCAATAATGGTTAATCAGTCTTTTGGCAATTAACATTGTAATTAGCTGTCTTACTGGCATGATATTTATTCATCATGAAGGTAATCTGTGTATGTAAACAATGGTGAAAAACAGAATCTACATGTATAACGTTATTGACACCTGTGCTGTTACTTGGGAGAGCTTTTCTTGGCCCCCCTGTTGTAAGTTACCCCCCATTTACCGCAAGCCTCATGAGTCTCTTAATCTTCCCATCAGTCAGGGGGAGGCATACCCAGTGGTGTGGAGGGGAGAGGTCCAGTTTTTGCTCATTAATTTCCATCTGATTTGCTCCAAGAGTCCAGCTTCTCTCAGACACTGTCCATTAAACTGACAATGGAGGTCCATTGTTGTTTTATCTGAGACAGTACTCTGAATACAGAAGATTTTATCCTTAAAAACTTTTTGAACACAGCCTTGCATGGCCAGTACTCATCAATGCTATTTTTAACACAGAGGAGTTATATTTTCCAGATAAATTGCACTTATGAATCTCATTTCAAGAATGACAGTTGAATATTTTATTCATAAGGAATCTTGATATAACACAATAAAACTTTCCACTCCAATAAATTCTAACAGCATTTTGACAACAGAAGCATCATTCTATATGAAATCAAATTTGGTGTCCCTTCAAATGTGATATCTGACTTTTCAAAACTGCATGAACAGGTACTTATGTAACGGTTCAAGCTTAGGCAGCGCAGGGACACATGTCAGGGTGTACAAGGATAGTTGTTATTTTATTTTAGTTAAGCTAAATTCTGAGAGGATAACTTGTACTAGAGTAATTATTGACGTTCTGACTTATGTCAGCCTATAAAAGTAAAAGAAAAAAGGAGGAAAGGAGAGCTCCGCACCAACATTGGGGCCCCGAGGCACATTTTGATGTCCACTGGTGTCCGAGGGAGGGGGAAGAAGGAGGCGAAGAGACACCCAAAAAGCGAGATCAAGAGGAAGAAAAAAACAGAGTGAGATAAAAAAAAAAAGAAGAGAGGACGGCCTGTCATCACCAGCCATTCTGACTGTCACTTGGCCCCTCTCTCTTTCTCTCCCTCCCTCTCACTGGGCACCAGCAGCTCTGGCCATCACATGGAGAGAGAAGTGCTCCGAGGGAGAGCAGCAGATTTGGACATGTGGAAGTTGTCATCTGACGTTGACCCCCCCTGTTTTCACATTTTTGTGTTTTTTTCACCTCCTCAATCCCCTCAGTCCATCCTTTGTTTTTATACCACCGTGTTTTTTTTTCTTTTTTCCTCAGCCTCCCCTTACCACATTCCATGATTTAATGCGTGATGTTTGCACACCCATGTTACTGTGAGAAATACCGTGTTGCATGCATGTTTGCAGCTAGCTTGTTTTATTGTGATGAATTAAATCGGCACCATATGCCATTGAGATGTGATTTAACAGTCCTCTGGTATCTTATTGCAGTTCATTATCAATGCTGTGTGCCAAATAATAAACAACAATGAATTCCTTTCAAATAATGGAACCCTTTGGGACTTAAATCCGCGCGGTGAAATCAACAAACTCCCCCAGCAAACGGTTAGAGTCTTGTGAACATTTTAATAGGGGGATTCCAAACAGATGATTTGGGCGTATGCAGTGTGTGTGTGTGCATGTTTGCCAACAGATTTACACACACTGCACATCCTCTGCTCCTTAACCCCCCCCACACACCATTCCTAAAAAACGCACTTTGCATGTGTGTGAAAGGTAGGTGTGCATGAGCAATTTGCTGCAGTTATCTGTGCATGTATCTGGCCTCCACGTAACAGCATTCACGTCAGCGTTGATGCGTGTGCTCACGTAGTCCTATTCTTTGTGAGTATACATACCCCGCAACCCTCCACCCCTCACACAAATGTGTGTGTGTGTGTGTGTGTGCGTGCGTGCAGGGTGATATCAAAGCAGGCGAACTCACTTGTTGACAGGAACTGCTATGGCCTGGAGGTAGAGCCACTGGCTGCAGTAATGCAGGTAGAGCCTCACAAACCACATCAAAGCCAGCAGCAGCATAATGAGGCCGAGCTGCCGCGCGGAGCAACGCCAGCTACCGTGCGACCGTTGTTGCCGAGGCAACGGCAGGCCCAGCTCGGACGGTAGCATGCTGAGGGCCAGACGGGCTCGCTCCGACAGGCGTGACAGGCGGGGGCCGCATCCAGTCGGTGCTGAACTGCTTTCCAACAGAGGAGAATCAGACACACTGCAGATGACAATAGGTTCTGTCTTTCTTTTCTTCTGACAAATATGACAACATTTACTAAAAATGCTTAATTGCTTAAATGCCTTAATTGCAAAATCTTCTTGATCTTTACTATTCCTGCAACAATTCACCCTGCAGACCTGACAGATAAGTGAGTTTCAACATTAGTTACGTTTGCCTTCACATCACAGCACAAATGCGTCTGTGCATTACTCGTAGGAATCCAAATAATTTGTTTTGCGATCACCGGTTGCATGCCATAGAAAATAGGTAGGGTAATGTAGTGTTCAAATCATTAACACAAGCACACACAAACAGATAGGAATCCCTTCCAGCGGTGCTCGGCTTCCCTCAGCACCTCTGCCTCCTTTGTGCCGCCCTTTGTCAGGCCTGCTCAACTATTCCCTTTCAAATACAGGGCACAGATGGAACGGCGGAGAGGAGACGAGAGAGAGAGATATTCAAAATATGTTACAATGGGCTGGTAACCTCCTAGCATAAAACACTCCATACAGAGCACGTGTAACCCTGTGCAGTGTCTGTGTGTATAGCAAATGAGTGCACAAAGTGCATTGAAATCAATTGATTAGTCTGAACACAAGCAGCCGCTGATGAGCCAAATTGTCTGGCTGTCAGTGATTAGATGGAGGCTAAAGTGGGCGTGTCCAGCAGAGCTACGGTTAGCATCTCAGAGTGTGACTTTAGGCCAATGCCTTTGGACATCCCTGTGCCTCTCCATCGTGTCCCAGAGCACAGTAGGAATTCACTTTGTAGTGTGTATCTAGGGAAAATGGTACACTGCCTGAAGACGAAAAACAAGAAGAAAAAAAAAAACAGAATCAATTGTATACCCCCCCGCCCCACCCACCCAAATAATTAGGCTAGACTTACATCCAGATGCATCGCTTGTGTTGCTGCTGAAATAAGAACTGTCACACAGCTGCATTTAAAACAAAAGAGATCATCTTCCCTGTTCGCTGTGAGGTGGCTGCACTCTCTGAAGTGTTAAACTATTTGAAGTTATCGAGTTCCTTGGTGGATGCACGACGGTGAAGCACACAGTACGCGTGGGAGAACTCAGGATTCATTCAGAAAACGCTCAGTCAACAGTTTGGGGCTGCTAAATATTCATAGCTCGGCTGAAATAAACTCAGAGAGGATAAACATCTGGCACAAAAGTCAGTTACCGGTGGAGATTTGAAAGTACAGCATGTGTTCCCACTGGATGTACAGTGTCGATTTCCCGTGTGAGGTCAGCGAGTTGCAGTTCATTCAAGATAATGTATGCAGCAGGGATGTAGGAAGAAGTCGTGACATCTATTGCCTTTTCATTACATGTAAATAAAATCATCTGAAGGTCTCGTTTACAGTTTTTTTTTTTTACTTAACCCCAGTATTAATGTTTATTAATGCTTATTCAGTATGTGGTGAAAGGTGAAAGAGTTAGCTGTTAAATAATCTATATGTGTTGATCCCTTCCTCCATAAGGATGAATGACACCGGCACTAAAGACAACTTTGAATTCACTACCCTAAATATAAAGATAAAGAAGCCATTTCAAACTGCAACATGTCGGCTTTGAGGTCACGGTAACAAAATGAAGTTGCGCTGCGACTTTATTCTGGTGTCAAGTGTGTGTTTGGACACGATTTTGAGAAGTGACGCAAACCAAAAGATTATGATGTTCAAGCAGAAGCGTGTCCCATCCTCTCTATTATACATCTTGACAAAGGCGCTTCCATTCGGTTCCAAGCTTTGTCACGACTGGCCTCCCTGCTCGGTGGGTATAAAACTGCTTTCTGCACGTCCTCCAGAGTGGAATTACAGAGTAGACAAAAAAGCAGCGTATCACAGAAACAGACAAGATGCTTCCCTGTCAAGTGACATTAAAGGAAAACAGCAAATACAACCTGACGCCCATCTTTCATATAATGAAGATATTGACGATGCATGAAAGGGGGATATTTTTAGCCGTCTTCACGTAGCGGAGCCTCTTCCAAAGGAAACCGGTAACATGACGTGAAATCTGTTATCACCCCTGAATTGATTTCATGAAGGCACCTCCAATTACAAAAAGTACAATACAGAAAGAAGAGGGACCGGCGAGGAAGGGGGTGGAGGAGTGGGCTTTTTTTATCTTGCAGGAACGATGGATGTTTCGCAGCTTGTCCCTAAACGCCCAGAGATGAGACGAACTGTTTCAAACGGGCATGCGCTGGCACATAATGCTGCGTTTCAATTGTAGTACATGACACGTGGAAATGTGGGCCAGAAGATGTTCCCTCATTATCTCAGTCTTGATATGTTTGTTGTTCCTTCCAATGTCGTCAGAGAGGACGCCGCAAAACGACTCACCGTTCTACCTTAAACCTCGCCACAGAGTGCCAAAGGCTGTAAATCACGCGTAACTGGCAGATATCTGTCAACCATCGGAGCACAAATAGTATCCCGGACTGGTGTTGTGCACAGTGACAACAAATGGGAGCTGTAGCTTTAAAAATAGCACAAAGTGAGTGGCAAATACAGACATGGAGTAATGAGAGATGAAGAAGGGGGGGGGGGGGGGTACAGATGTATGCTGAAGAGGCTTCAGGGCCGAGGAGAACGAAGGTTACCCTCAGAAACCTTTTGCATTTCACTGATGGCTTAAACCCTCCAGTCTAAGGCCACTTAAAGTATTGGACTTATCCCTTTATTGTGAGGATTAAGCTATTTTCTGTCACTTTTTTGGGGGGGCCACCGGCATTGTTTATAAAAACACTAAAACCACAAATCTTTCCCCACATAATCAAGGAATTATTTTGCTTTCGGGGGAAACAGAGAAAGAAAAAAATAAGTGTGAAAATAGACTTAAAAGATTGACGGATAATGGGATTGTTTTCTCAGTGGCCCAGATGCACGAGTGTTTTGGTGATTATGGAAGTGTGATTATCTTAGGTGACAAGAGATAGAACTGAAGATACTACATCTTTGTTCATGTTTCACTTTTGAAAAATACTAATAATACCTTTACTTCAGATTGTGACAGTATCAATTCTCCTTCCCTGGGGGGTTACACAACACATCTCATTTCTGAGGTGTCCTTGAAAAAGAATATAAATCATCAGAATATTAATATGCAACCTGTAAACAAGCAACAGACTAACAGAACACAGAGGGTAGTTTATAACTGTAATATGTAAAATAGCCAAAAGATCAATATATTGAAAATTGGCTTTAGCAACAGCCCCAAATCCAACATTACAGCTTTGGTCAGTGACAGTGATCTGCATTGTACTGATTGCCCCTTTGCAGCTACCTTTATGTTGCTTGTACATGAACAAATGCACACTATTGCTGCCAATCTGTTAAGTTCATAAATCATGTACAGATGCTACAGTAAATCCCACAGTAGAAACCACCTATTTATTGCATCTACGCAAAAGCACATAAGCTTACGTAATGATTGGCATGTTAGCAGGGTGTTGCGCACAGGTGGGGGCAAATATAAAACAGGAAGCTATATAACTTCATAAAATGGAAATAACAAAGAAACCGCTCCCACAAGATTTATTAAATGATAATCATTGGTTGCAAAGCTGTTGTTGTTTTCCAAAGAACCTTGAGTGGGTGTGTGCATTAAAAAGGAGTTGCACGATATGCAGTATATGCCTACTTTAGATAATTGAGTTATTTTTCTATCATCTTGTGAGAAGTTTTATTTATACTGAAGTAACTTTTTGCCTTCTGCCCCTCTCTGTTATTTTGAATTGTTCCAACGTTTAGCTTTATGAACGAAGCTTTTACAAGAGACCCTAGCAAAGCAATAACACATAAATGAGTTTCATTGACTAAATTGGACCACAGTGGCAGGTATTTGTGTGTAGTCAAAGGAGAATGATGGAATAGTGACTCAGCTGCAGAACTCAGAGTCCACCATTATGTAATTAAAACAGTATAATACTGCACCACCAAATTATCTGAATTATTTGCAGCTGACAGGGAGTGGAGAAGAGAATATTCAGAAGCAGTGGAAAAAGAAACATTCCACTAAATTAGGAATTTATGTTCGACTAATAGTTGGCTGCTCATTTTTACAATGCGAGGGAGGTTCTGACATGCGAGCAAGCATGTTTTGGACGAAGGAAAAGTCTGTTGATGACATCCAACGCTGGCACGGAATCTTAAACTTGTAAACCTGTTGCATTGATAATTTGTTCCCTTTTACTGTGAAACTAAGCGGACTGGAACAAATCTTTCACACGGCCATGCTGAAGGTATAATGTGGAGCATTTTATGTGGGCACTGACCATCAATGATCCAATGATCTATGTCTCATTGAATAATTGCTACTATTTGCTTTTTGAGCAATAGTTTGGCACGCTATCATTTCAACCATTACTTCAACCATTTGTTCAAAGCAAAGATAAGACAGGAAGTCCTGTATCGAGACGTAGTCAAATACCCCCCCGTGATTTATCCTTTTAAATAGATTCCAAAAATGTGTGAATACAGAGGAAAGGAAGACATTGCTACCATTCAGCAGGGTCGCTGTCTCCAGTCCAATACACTCCTAACCACGTTTAATAGCACACCCATTGATTCTTCATTCTGTTTTGTATTAAGATATTTTGTTCAAAAACATCTGGCGCTTAAGCAGCTAGCGTAATACGACAAATACGATGAGCGATAATCCAGTTGTGCAAGTTGCGCACCAGCCAAACAAATCCCTCCTGCAAGAATGTGTTTTGGCCTCCTCACACACCTTGGAATAGTTTCAGTGTACATGGAGTAGCCGTTTCAGCCCCACGCAACATGTGGCGTTTTTATGGAGAACCTGATTTAGGGGATTAAAACATGGAAATGGCAGGTCCCTTGGGACGCCGTTAACTAGGGTGCAAACATTTCAAATGCAGATGCACCTGGGATCAACAATCACACAGGTCCGTTACACACACACAGCTACTCCAGGGCCAGCGTTTTTTTGTTGTTGCAGTAGGAAAATACTCAAAACATGGTGTTGGTAGATGAAATGATCACTGTGGGACGAATAAATAATGTCCTAAGGTGATCCATTCGTTCATCAGCGGGTGAGAGACACACACACACACACACACCAAAGAGTGCCGCGGAGGCTGAGTGCGGGCCTCCAGAGAGTTGCATCAGTATTTAAATAGCTTCCACTTCTCTGACCTTGCCTCATAACTGCAGGACATTGTCACCAGAGAGATAGAGACGGAGAGAGAATGAGGAGAGGATGACAATGCAAAGACGGAGTAAATTAGAGGCAGAGCAAGAGAGGTGGGAAACTATCCACGGACGGAGCAATTAAGTGGTTGATGGACAAAAAAAAAAAAAAAAAAAAGTTGTTCCTTGCAAAGACATGACTTGAAAATGCCACCGATTATCAGATAGGAATGTAGCCGTCATCTGTGTCTATGCAGGATGAAATTAAACCTGACGGCTGGGAAAACACCACAAATGGGCCATATGTCTGTGCCGGGCAGTGTGCTTTTAACAGACTCACTCTTGCGTCATACATGTGTGCCCCACAACAAATAAAGTTTGTGACGTGAAGTGCAAACTTTTTACTGTGGTGTTTTAATCCAGCATGCTCTGGTTCTAAACTGGCAATGGCTAAAGAAGTCGCTGATGATATCAAGCTCATACACACACAAATATTAGAATCAAATTGTCAGTTTTATTATTAGAGCTGCCAGTCAGCAATGTATTCCTAAAAGTTCATATTTATTTGCACAGGGCCGAGTGCATTAGCCCATGTTAGCACACACTGCATTAGCTTACATGTGATTTGCGTGCACGGATCCGCTTTTAAGATCTTGTTTGTTGACTTTTGAAAACCTTTTTTAGATGTTTATGTCAGACTCGGGCACCAGTGATTACAGATGAAAAAGAAGAGCGTGAGGAAAGTGTCACCTCTGGTCTACCACTCTCTCTTTCACACACACAAACAATCATCCACACATCGCAAGTAATCACTCAAATCTCCTACGCACACACACACACTTTCTCTCACGTGTCTGTGGGAAAGGCATGCATTTGACCCAGACCACCAATGGGACTAGAGTCCCCTCTGACTGACGGCCACATCACTGCAGATTAACCAATCATGTTGCAACATCAGCTGGTCGTAGAGCTGACAGTTGTGTTTTCCATAAAGGAAGCAACACGTAGCTTGTGTGTGTGTGTGTGTGTGTGACCCAGGGCGCGTCTGGCTGCAGAAAACCCTAACATGTGCACTCGGGCCGTGGTAGCCAGGGGCTTTCTCCTTTCACACATGCACGCACGCATGCACGCACGCATTCCTGCCCCCTTCCAGCTCAGGAAAGCCTTGGAGACCCAGGGGTGAAACGCACGGCCATCTCCACCCACCTCTCCTACCAGCATTACATCAGAATTGATTGACCCTTGCACTGAGTTGTGATCTGAAGCTGCAGTACGCAGCCAGATTGACAGCCTGGAACTAGCTGTTGTTTCAGGTGGTCCTCTCTCTCTCTTGCTCTGTCTGTTCCTGGAGGCCAATCTCGCTCTCCCGCCACGATTGGTAAACGGCTCTTCTTTAGAAAAGGAGGGACACCGCAGGGGGCATGTTATCAATGTCCTCCGCGCACGATAGCGCCGAGCTGAGCAGCCGTGAACAATATAACCGCAGACCTCGCTGCGAACCTTACACTGGAGCACGTACGGCATGCAGACTCAAACAGATGGAGGGCGCGGGAAGAGAGCGACAGAGACACTCAGTGACTGAGCGCTCCGATAGGCTCGGTCGGGGGAAACGGGCGGAGAGGATTGTTGGTCCCCAACGAGCCGAGCTAACTGGGGGGAAATTAGGTCAGTGTGTTCCCTCTGACTACACAACAAGAACAGGCTGTGCAAGTGCGTGCGTGTTTTGCCGATGCACCTACAGCGCCTTACTGCACCGCTATGGTGACATACTGTTCAGGTCTGTGTGTGTGTGCGTGCGTGTGTGGGTGTAATTGTGGGCTGCTGCCTGCCACACGTGGGCCTGTAATTTAATGTGCTACCAAATATCCAGATATTAATGCAGGGGATAATTATCTCAAGAATATACAGAATATGAAGGGAACAAATTAATAAAGTTTAAGTGACATTTACCCCCAAATGGCTACAGTCTTATGGAATAAAAGTTTCTGGGACAGATGGATCTAGTTCTGCAGTCATTTGGCCTCCGGAGGATGTGGATGCTCTTTTTTTATTCTACGTCGCATCCATCCTTGTCTTTACTCTTTACTACACTTTCTCTCCCAATGTCTGCTGATCAGGACAAGTCACACATACTATAATTGATATGAGATTTGGGAGGTATATTTCAATGTAATTAGAACCTTGATAATTGGACTAATTAGATCTAATTGCTGTGTGAGAATGACTTTGATTAAAACAGGTTTCTCTCCTCAAAACCAGAGAAAAAAAAGAAATAGGTGGGTGACATTGGTGAGACACAAAGTTAATTGGCAATAATCATGGATGCAATCTATATCAAACTTTGTACAGTGACTAACAGGAACAATACTTTTTCTTAAAAACAACAAGTGATAAGGGATTGTATGGGTCGGTTAAAATCAGTTAAAAAAATTAAAACATGTTAAGCTATCAATGCTAACCAGTTTGCTGGGTACAGTTAGTGTAAAGTACTTCTAAAGTACCCCAAGGTGTGCAATTCATTTAGTCATGGTATGTTTACCTTTTGAGAAGTTTTTGCCACGGTATCCATAAGCATCAAATTGGGCCTATCGAATTACACCAGCTGTATTGAATCAGGTGCTTTTATTTTGTGCCGCGCTATTTGGTGAGAAAAAAGGTGGTTAAGATTACATTTGTTGACATCAAAAAGGATGGAAGGGCGGCAGGAGCCTTTAATGCATGTTCAAGCAGATAGCAGCAGGAGAGGAGAAATCATTCTTTTTTTTTTAGTATCTGTTTTTAATTTGACCAGAATCGACTTCCATTGTCAATACCTGCAGTGAAAGGTTGGTTAGTTTGTCTTTGTAAATTGTAATGTATGTTTCACGCTTTTATTTTGTGGGATGGGAGTGGGGGGTGGTTATTGATGTGCTTCAACCAGGATCATAATCATCACTAATTTCAAAAATTCAAAGAGAAGCTGAAGCCCCACTGAAACCAAAGCTTTAAATCATGGATAAAACTAAGTCTTATTTTATCTATAACAAGGAAAAAAGGCATTTATGAAACATGAACATTAATACAACATGACTGACTTTATAATCAGTCATTTCATGCAGATGAACAGTTAGTTGCCAAACATTTTTTTTTCTTTTCAGACAGCATTCTTGAACTTTAATGAAGTTAATGTTTTTTTTAAGTTATGTTTAATGCAGTGACAATGGGAGGTGTAGGCGATAATGTAGAACACACTTTATTTAAATACATTTCTCTACATTTATTCCACTTGGGGAATAAAGTGCTCCGGACTGTGACGTTCTGGATGCTTTGCGTTAAATATTTTGTGTGATTCTCAGACTATCCAAAAAAACTCAATTTCACTGTCACAAAGTGTTTCCTTAATATTGCATGAGCATCCGATTCGCTCATTTGTACTGTGACGCCGTGTGAAAGATTTCAATGAGCTCAATCTCTTGTGGCTCAATAGATGGCAGTAATATCCCTCAATCACTCTGGTGTGAATCCTGATCCCACATGAAACACAGACAGACATTCCTGTGCTCACATACTGCATGCAGACACAGTCAAGACACGATGTACACACACACACACTCGCACAAACGCATATGAACACACACACGCAGATACAAACATAGCAGTGCCAGAGGAGATGCAGATGACATCATTACGGCAAATAAAATAAAAAACCAAACAGTAAAAAGTTCCTTTGGTCTGCGTCTCTGAGTCCTCAGGTGATGTGGAGAATCCCAGAAGAAGTCAAACAGCACAGTGGGAGAGCCAGGTGAGGGTGTGACTTTGAGACTGCGGCGTCTTTAACTTCACTGTGAAAGCCCAGACTGGCACTGTGTATTTCTATTGTCGTGATTAGGCGAGGGCAAAAAAAAAAACGCAGCCCACAGCTCAGAGATACCGTAATGTGTGCGCTTGTAAAGATAAAATCAATAGCAGCAGCACCTTCACGGGGCACCAGGGAACCGCCGGGGCTCCGACTCAATACGATCCGTACCTATAACTGACGCAAATGTCTCATCTCGCCGAGCGACTGCTCAGAGGTAAAAAAAAAAAAAAAGTGGCACTATGAATAATCGTGAAAACCATTTAATTGTGTCCCTTTGTGTGCAGCCTGCCTGGGTTTCTGTGTTCGTTTTGTATTCACTCTCCCTCAAGATAGTCCCTGTGTCGTCATTTGTTGGCAGGATACACTGGTAATCATTTGAATTCCCCCAGTATGTGCAGAAGATGTCAGGGAGTAGTCTCTGATCTTGTTTAATATGTGACCAGCAGCTATAAATTACCAACTGTGAGGAATGAGGAAACATGGATACTTTTAAATCTCCAGGGAGAGCTCGCTTTCTTTCTCCCCCCCCCCCCGTATAGTAGTGTGTGCGGTAATCCCCTCCCCTTAATTTAGTTGATGTTCAAATAAAAACAAATACCTATGAATTTTCTGTTGAAACAAGCAATTTTGCTTTTAGCCTTTTTTGATGCTTTATTTGCGTTGGTGCACCTTGTTGCTTCTAACATGTTTGGCCGAGGTGCTTGAACTGGTTTTCTTTTATTTTTCGATATTTAATACATTCCCGTTTTTTCTCATTAAATTAAATGCTGTAAGCTACGGCAAAAACACATTTTCCCAAACTTCCTTTGTTGCATTTTGTAGTGCAGAGGAAACAAATAAGCCACGTAGTGATGTAACAGGTTTGGTTTGTACTCTTGCTACAAACCAAGCTGGTGGCAATGAGACAGATTTCATTTGGTTTCAAAATCTGTAAAATTCCAAAATGAAAGTTATTTTTTTGTTTGAGTCCGTATTAATTCTGATGTGAAGAGGTATGATCGATCCATGTGAGCTGCTTTCTCACAAAGTTCTCTCGCAATGACGTGATGTGAACAAATGAACGTTTTGCTTTGAAAGAATAAAGCAAATAACAAAGGATGACACAGCTAGTCTAACATTATAGTACGTGTACATGAGGTGTTGTAAGCACATTTGGCTGTCAGCATCCGTCTGGTTGATGCCGTGCTCGTGATAGCTGAGTGGTGCGACTTACTTCAGGGAGAATGTAAACTCCCCCATCTCCTCCTTGGAGAGGTTCTCCGTTGAAGGCTGCATCTTCTGTTTTTCCGCTTGCAGAGGCGGTGCACCGCCGCCGCCACCGCCACTCACGCTGGGGCCGCGGCTATTTGTCTTCTTGATTGGCTTCTTCTGTGAGGAGCAGAAGTCGGGGGGGGGGGAGAACGCATGCGGATGTCATTTGTAATCAAATCAGGAAACAGGCCTCTGAATTTATCTTGGGGGATGCAGACGGTGACAGTGACAGTGTGCGCGGCACTTTGGAGCCTCTCCTATATCTCCACCCCACCTCAATTGACACGAGACGCGAACGGCGGCGAAATCGCATACGGTGCGTCATCATTCATGTTGAGTTCGTCTGGGAAGCGGGTGCGCGGTGACGGTGGCGTTAAATATGTCATGTTTGAGCAGCTGGCACTGGGTTCTCTGCCACGCAAGTCATTTACCTTCATCGTCATAAACACAGTCGAATGGAGTTAGGAAGTAGGGTTTTAAATATTTCACCGAGGTACTTGGGAGCAGATATTATTTGTTGAGCCGCCAACATGTTAACGGCTTGCTTTGCCTGGCCCTGTCAGCCCTGCCTGGGTTGCCCTTGGGTGGGCTTAGTGCCTTTCTGCTTGAAGTTGTGAAATACTCACTGATGTATGTTAATGAGAACCACAGATGGAATAAGCAACCTCGCTCTCTCTTCCGCCCATGTCTCACTCCGCCTATCTCAATTTTTTTCGTCTTTTTCCCTCCCTATGTCTGTCTCTCTCACTCTCTCTCTCTCTCTCTCTCTCTCTCTGAGATGAACAGGGCCCAGGAAGTAGTAAATGGGCAGGGCCCCATAAAAGCTCCATCCGTTTTCATAGGGCAATCTTTGCCAAAGCAAGCTTGGATTCCAGAGTGATGATCACAATAAAAAACGGTGGAAAGGAGCGGAAAAGAAAGCACGGGGAGAAGAAAAAAAATGCAGGAGATATATAAACCACAATGTTCTCCAGTGTCTCTGCACAATAAATTTAATGCAATACCTTAAGAGCAGATTCCGTATATAGCTGGATTCCTGCCCTGTGGGCAAAGTGGTCGCCTGGAGAAAATTCATTTTAATTAGCCCTGCACTGCAGGTTGAAGGGTTGAAATCTGATCCCCTGCGCTCCCGGGCTGGTGCAGGTTGGAGATCACTCCACTTAATCATTAGACAACTGGGTTCCACACCACGACATTTGACAGAGTTTGCCGGGGTTTTAAAGGCCAAGAGGAGAAGGAAAAAGAAAACACGGTCTACAGAGGCTTACGGAGAAATAAAACCTCATATCAACAAACTCATTTATTTAACCGGTCATCACTGATTAATGGTGGTCCAGAGAGCCTTTTGTATTTAAGTTAGTAAGAATAAAGACTCGGAGGGATAGAGGCTCTGGCGAACATACTGTTCATATATGTGTGTGTGTGTGGAAGACGGTGGTTGATGTCGTTCATATGCTCCTCACTGACAACAAAAGGGCGCGGATGAGGCACAATGAAGGGGCGGACCAGGAGGGAGCAATGCCACATCAGCACACGGGGTCATTTCGCAATTACCACTTCAAAGTACGACAGGTAACATGCAGGCTTTGATTAATTTAGCTTAAGTCCTCTGCAGCACAAGAAGAGGCGTGTTAAGAGCGGTTTGGAGAAAGGAAGAGAAAAAAAAAGAGGTCTGGTTGGCGTTGCTGATTTCACAGAATTTGAGCTGCTTTGGCTTGTCAAGCACATCAAAACTGTCTTTGAAGGTTGAAAAATACCTGTTAGTGTGAAATGTATTTTGACAAATCTCAGATAATAAGCCGGGGAGGTGTGTTTTTAGGGGTGCAGAGGGAGAAGGGGAAAGCGAAGAGAGGGTGATCATTGAAGGGGAGGGAACACTTTCCCTTGAATGCCAATGTTACCTTGTAGTGAGTCCCGCCCTCTGCTTTCTCCCTGCATGGATCACTCTTCTCTCTCGTGTTCCCAGAATTGGCTCCTGAGGAGGAATTCTTCCCTGCAGCCCCAAAAAAGAAAGAAATAATGTGCAGTGTGAAAAAGGATGAAAGGTTCATGTTTGTTTTCTTTTGCAATCCACATCTGGCAATCATAATTAGGATCAAGGGTGGTTGAGTGGTATTTATATTACAAAATCCAAATGATTACGAGTATACACTTGAACTGCAGACAAGATATTCATAAATAAAATGAAAATCGACAATAAAAGCATTCTGAAAAGTACAATTAATTTTGAAGGTAAGGTTTTATTACAAAACAATAATTAAAAATGCATTAAAAATCCAGGTTTGTAATGAGAGTTAAAATAATAGAAATAGAAATAATAACTAAAACTTAAAGTTTTAAAATATGTCTATAGCAGTACCAAGAAAAGGCTTCCTCCTAGTATTTCTGAGCGCACTGGAGATGTAGATTTAGTATTGTGGTGACTCGACTCAACAGAGAAGACTGTTGCATCGTCTCACACAATCAGAGCTGAACCTTCTCAGCCTCAACGCTTTAATGTATGCAATTAGAAATGATAAAAAATCAAAAAAGAAATTAGGTTTGGTTCATTTTACAATTCTTTTCTTTAGCAAATTACTTTTAAAGTATTTTTTCACCCTCTTCTTTCCCTTCTCCCTCGATCCGTCTAACTCTTTTTTTTTCTTTTTTTCAGCTGTAATTTAAATGGTAAGCCGCCAGATGTGTGTCTCATGCTTGAAGAGTTGGAGATCTGCATTATTTAGCATATTAACATTCAGAGAATTTAAAAAAGGGTTCCCGCATTGCCTGGAGGATGTAATTAAGTAAACCTTAGCTTGATACATGTAAAAATCTCACTATGTGAAACTTTTTTTACCCTGTTAAACCAGTCACATCTATATGATGCATATGGAAACCCAGCAATGATACATTTTTTTTATTCCTGCGGGATTAAATATATCAGTGATAATAACTTAAATAAATGCGACACATCAGAAATCCTTCTGACAGCTTAAATGGCAGGAAGAGTCTGCTCACTGCTATTTTTAAGCGAATCTGAAATCAGATTTCATCCTAACACAGATGTAGTTTTTAATTACCACTGCTTTCATGGTAAACATGTGGAGTGCCTACAGTTACAAGGTAATAAGGCTATATTTGGTCTAGTCAAGGGATAAAATAATACATATTTATACTCTGCCATTAGATTACTGTAAACTCACTGTGGTGTCGAAAAGATTCCCCTAATCTCACATCAGTCAAATATTTTTGAATGCGTTGCAATTGTACCTCAATGCGCAGACATATATTTCTACACTTTGTAAAATGACAGCCAATAAAGAATTATCACGTTTGATTAAAAAATCCAAAATATGGGAAAACTATAGTAAATTTGCCAAATCAAATTTTCAAAACATCAAAATCCGCTCACAGTTTACTGCTAATATGTACATTTGAGAAAATAATATGTTTGAACAAAGCATTTGTGTGTTGCAGAGCGAAGCCGGTCACACGTACACACAGACACACACACACACACGCACTGCAATCTATATTAACAACATTAACGGCAAGCCTTGACGCACAGATTTGGACTAAGGTGCATCAGGATGCTCTCTTTGACTGCACAATCACACACACACACACACACACACACACACACACACACACACACACACACACACACACTCATTACACAAGGCCCCACTTGCTGATGCGCAGACGCCGTGGAAGCACAGTGAGCGCGGAGGCAGAATCGACAGCTTCGACAGCTGAGGGCTACGTCTGTGAACTCAGAGTGCTGGAGCTGCCACAACTCCAGCCTCTTCGGGCACTCAAGGCCAACAACAAACTCCTTGTTATCCCCCCGTGCTCTGAGCTGTGTTAAGACCAGCAGACACACACACACACACACTCATCCAGTCCGCTGCATTGACTCACCCACACACAGGAAGGCGTACAAACAAAGATATTAAAATGTAGACACTTGCATACATGCGCAAAACATTTTCCAAGGTAGAAATACAAATGAGTGCACCTCACAACTGCATAACTCAACGCACCTCTTTCCTCTCTCGCTCACACACAAAAGCAGGCTGAGGAAAGAGAAAAGCCCGAGGGCCGTGAGACCGTCGAGAGCTCGCCGCTGTGCTGCCGCTGTGCAATGCAAACAGGCCGCGATGCTGGTTCTCACCCGGGCCGGTAATTGCCTGTCGACTGGTTCCAAAGCCGGAGCGGGATCGGAGGTCAGTGACTCAAGGATTACCCCCGAGTCCACGTCCGGATCTCGCGTTGAGGTTGCTATGATACGGCGAGGACTGGATGTCGCTTCATACAACAGTTTCATTTCTTGTCCACAGCAGTGTGAAGGCTATAACAGACGCTCGATGTATACTATCATGTACAAAAACACGGTTTTCGAGACTCCTTCACTCTCACTGGTGAGGTAATTTGCTCTTGAAAGTCAAACCTGCCTTGACCATGTTCAGCTGGATATTTTTAGTGTGTCACCTTTGTTTGTCCCACATGCTCTGGATTTGCTCCCCACATGTAAACCTTTATGTTTTTTTACCGTACCCACTGTGAGGGTTTACATGAGTATCTCTGCAAACGGGATTCATCGCTCTAATCCCTCGACATTGCTGAATTAATCGGCGGGATGCAGAGTGCAACTGAGACATTGTGACGTCACGTTGTGGCTTCAAACTCTGATCAGAGGGGCCGGGCCAGGAGGGGTGCGTATCCAGAATGTGCAGGGCAGTGCTCCAAAGAGGATATGAGATGAGGAGTCTTGGAACAGAGGCAGGGAGAAGTGGCAGAATTGCAGTTAAGGCAGAATCCTCGGCGTGCTCAGTGATTCACTAAAAGCAGTCGTGAAACCAGAAGCTAATCTAATTGGGTTCAAACAAACCCAAAGTAACTGGATCGTTCAGCTGGTGTGAAAGATCACTTAACCCAGTGTGCCTCTAGTTTATTGCTACGTAAAACACCAAAAACACTCCATTGTGCTTCAAGTCTACGGAGGAAAATTAGGATAAACAGCACTGAAGCAGAAAAGTAATCTTCAGATTTCTTCCCTGTCATTTTTTCAAAGATCCTGGATTGGGATGTCAGGTTTGTTTCTGTAATAGACACCTCACCACACACTGATTTTTCAACTGGGATTAATTAACTCAAGGCCTCAGGAATATAAACTTCCAGTTTCACTGTCAAGCTCTGCTGTGTGTACATTTTCAAGTGACAAGAGGTCTCCAAATACTTGTCCCGATTCTGAGACAAACGGGTAATGAGGAAAATCCAGGCGTCACGCGAGCGGAGCAAGCGATCTCCACACGGCACGCCAGACACGGAGAGGCGCGATAGGGGAAGGAAATCTGTCTGAAACCCCCAGACTTGACTCAGGACTGAGGAAGGAGGTAATTTGTTCTTCTTCTCCTCGCTGAATTGGATTTCCATTTTTTTCGGGGGAGGTTAAAGTTGTCCCTCCGATCGCTCTCTTCAACCTTGACGTAATCTCCCCATCTGAAGGCCATAATTCGCTCCAGAGGTAATGCAAAATGAACAGATCTGTATGCAAACGAGGCGCAAACGTCGGGTCGGCTTAGGGATCGGTGTGGATGAGGTGTTGTGCAGGACACCTTTTGATCCGTTATTTCACTTACGGATCGGGTTCACTTCCCAGGCAACCTCCTCAGCTAGCTTGCCAGAATATGTGTGTGTGTGTATGTGCGCTGAAGTCTGTGTCTGAGCCAAAGTACGCAGCCGTGTTTGGTGAAGAGACCTGGTACCTTTTGCCTCGTGTGGCAGAACATAAATCTCTCACAGTGAGTGCGTCCCACGTCTCTCTCTCTCTTTGTAGACAGGCAGCCGATTCGTTGGGGACACTTCCCTTGTGGGCGTTAGGATCTCTGTGGGGGGTCACAGGTCAGTAGACGGAGGAAGCGACAAGCTGTGAAATGTAAAAGACCAATTTCTTCCACATGTTTCAGTGCTGGGAGAACGCTGCCAAGCTGTCAGCCGGCATCACGTTTAAAATGGGCCAGGGTGCTACCCAGCAGACCTGTCACAACTCATTTGTAATTAAAAAGCCTGTGTGATGTTTAAAGCAGAGCACCCCAGAAACTTTTGAGAACTGTTAAATAAAGATGAGCTGTGCGTGCAAAAAAAAGAAAGAAAAGGAAACGAAAAAAGGGGGATGTATTAATAACAAAAGAGGCTTGCCAGTTGCCTTTGTAGTAGATCAATACCAAGTGAGCCTGGATTTGATTTGTGGCAAAGGCCAGGATGTTGGATTACTTACTAGGTGGGAAATGAGAATAGTTTGTTTTTGAAAATGAGGAAGTGGACTCTCACTGCTATTAACAGAGGTCGTTAGTCACCTCTAGATGTGGTTACAATTGGGGCATGACCTCGCCTAGGACACCAGATAAGCAGGGCAACCACATCAGACCAGTTCGTCGGTGGATCTGATGGACGTCATGTGCGTGTGCAAAGAGAAGCAAAATAGCGCCAGTTCGTCACAAAAAAATTGAAACATAATCATATTCACACCTGGGTGTGTAAGTCTGTAGGACGAAATGACAGCACCCGGAGGAGGGGACATGCACGCTTCCCACAGAGAGGCAGAACTAACCACAGATAGAAGAGTCAGTCACTCCAGCCGTCTGCTATCTGAAATCATTTTCACGATGGATAAGGGGATGTTGAGCTTAGAATATTTTGCAATAATCTTTTCAAAAGATAATTTGTTAAAGCCAGAGCATTGATTGACGTATTCGTGAACACAAAATAATATAACTTTGTGTGTACCAGGTCTTTGTTTAGTTTAGCTTAGTTAGACAGCAAATCGATACAAATTCTGCATACATGTAATACTCAAGTGACGGATATTTTTAATAATGTCCTCATCCAACATATAACGGCTAAAGGAAAGTGCCAACCGCTCATTGAAAAAACTTGTTTATATAATTTATAATTTTTTTAATTTATTTTAGTGGTCTATATACTTCCTGCTAAGGAGGTTTTTTTATTTACTGGTGGTTATATTATAAAATGCTTTATTGGAATACGTTTGAAGTCTCGTAAATCAGTGTTGTGCACGCTGCTCAAACATTTGCCTTGACTCGTACTAATCTGTTGGATTTTTGCATTTCATCTAACTAAGAAAACAACCTCTGTTTGATTTACCTCCCATCTGTCAAACCTGGCCCAGTGTGTGTATAGCCAACCCAACCCTCCCCTCGAGCGAACTGCGGTGAGTGAGTGAGGCCTGCCACTCTTCCCATCCCAGCGCTTGTGACATTACGGTGACATTTCATCCCCACTGTGGCATTGTCAGGGGGGGGGGTTAACATCAGAACCCTACCTGGCAGAGATGATGAAGAGCTGACACAAGCGGAATCAACTGACAGGTGGAGAGGAGACCCCCCGGCGAGGATGCCCCCCAGCGGGCTCGCCTGCCCCCGCTCCCGAGGGCATGACTGTGGCTGGATCAGAACAGGCTGAGGAGTGAGCCGGCCCTGGGACGGAGGGTGGGACGGTGGGTGGGACGGTAAGTGGGCCTGGAGTGGCGGTCGGCTTCGTGGTTGGTCGTGACGGACCTCCGTTTGGGACGAGACTGGGGGGTGAGGTGAAGGCATCGAAAGGGTGATGCAGCGCTCCGGTCCCCCACAGGTTGGGGAAGGGAGCCTCTTTACCTGAAACATCACAAACATGTAGCGGGGGTCTATCGGTGTGTTTAAGGTTTCAGTTTACAATGAACATTACTAAAACCATTTTAAGTTAACGTCACCAACAGTTATATTTCATATCATTCCAATGAGTCACCATCTTCTTGGTGAAATCAGCATGTGTGTGTCGTTACACTGCAGGTGTTCGACCTCGAACTGCAGACGGTTTGTCATAGTGGGACATAAGACCATGCAATTATTCAATTAAGACCATAAATGTGTCTGGTATAAATATTGCCCATTCTATTGCAAAGATGTAAAAAAAAGAGCTAAATTTTCATCCCCCAGAAATGAATGCAGTGATGATAATGCAGTAATACAAACAGCATGTCACAGTCGCAGGGACGATTAAAGAGAACAACCAAAGCCACAGAGCTTTGTTCTGGCTTTTAATTCAATTAAGATGTTTACTAATCTAATCAATGCATCAGCTCAAATGCATCCGGAATTGCTGGGTAAAGATGTGGTTCTTGTTTTCTCTCTGGGGCCATTTTCCAGTTGCTTTTATCATAGAAAACCCCCAAATCCCACCCTCATCTACCCAGATCCACCAACCTGCCTCACAAATTATAGAGGACGGTCACAGGCAGGGGGGGCACATACATAAACACATGACATACAACCACTCATACCTGCACACAATTATGTATATAACATGAACAAAAACAACAGACATGCACGTGTTTCCTTATCGCGCACACACACACATCACACACACATCACTCCATGATGCTTTCCCTTAATGACTGGATGAACATTAAGAGGGAAAGGAACATTCTCCTGTGCCAATTAAATTAAAAAATAGTCCAAGGACAATGAGAACTTTCAAGCAAAGCCGCATCATTAAACCAAATATGCTTATTTGAAAATAGATCAATATGCTGTGCTAATAGAAATGGCTTACACTTGGTGCTCATAATAACTCCAGCTACTGGATCTTCAAATGGGCTGCTGATGTGTGGGGCCTATTATCTGCTGAATTGATGTCAAAACCAAATGCAGTCATAACATGAACATCAAGTGGGCACACTGGAACAGAGAAGAGTGGAGCATCAATGATTATTATAAGTAAGAGAAAAGGTAGACAGGGTTGCTTCTTTTGTCCACAGATCCTCTTCCCCACCCACACACACACACACACACACACACACACACACACACACACACACACACGCACACGCACACCTGAAAGTACAGGTTGCACAGCCAGTGGTCTAGATCAGAGGAGATGATGGCTTCAATCTTTTTAAACTGGTCCAGTTGTGTGCTCGGCTCCCCCCTGAGCAGAGGTGTTTTGAACCTGGGACAACGACACATAATTGGTAATGGTCGCAGAGAAACAATATGTCGGATGGGTGAGCACTGAAAAAAATAAGTACAATGTCAAGTCACTCCATCTGATGTTTTGCTGAGAGGCAGATTAGTGACCTAAATGATGGTGCATGTATATTCTTCAAAACACAAACTCTTCCAGGTCCAACGGATTCGCCCTTAACGCACCTGCCCTGGACAAGGCCGAGGCTCGGCCCGCAAACGGGGAAGGCCCCCCAAGCCAGGACGGCGCCGATGTGGCTGCTGTCTCCCGGCAGGGAGACCAGTTGGAAGACCAGAACCATAGAGGGGACGACCTCACAGGCTGCAGGTAGGAGCTGCGCACACACAGGGAGCCACAAAGTCGGTTGCAATTCGAGTCAGTGGAACACACACACACAGGCCTTCGGGCGCACGTACTAGCGCACACGACACCACAGCACTAGGTAGGCACTGACGTGCTCACAACCAGGAGGACAAGTTACAAACAGACACTTGAACGGTAACAAACAGGACAGGGAGCCCTCGGGGAGGTACTTAATCTACATCCTAGACTTGAATCCTCTTTTAATTTTGTTTTCCGGTTTCTCTTAACTGCCATTCTTACCCGTCCAACTTAGTAAATAGTAAATTGCCTAAAAGGATATGTTTTAAGGACAGTAAAAAGATCAAACACAGGGTGGGGCAGGGGGGATACATTTACGTTACCGTTGTGTTGTATGTGCTCACAGTTCCATCAATCAAACTGATGATGTTAAGGGTATCTTGCATTAGGCAAAAAGCCTCAGCGGTTAGCAGTCAACGGCAAACATTCTTATTTACCGGGAGAATGGTGGGTTTGTTTAAAAAATGAACTGACAGTGAGGTGTGAGCCACTTCATCCATCACTGGGTGGAAATATTTATCCCTTTATTAGTTGTAATGGGAAACGCACAGGACTTGTTTTAAGACATCAATCACGTATCCCTCCCACCCCGCTGATAGACCTGCTTTTGGTATGCACCTGTGAAATGATGGGTAGTAGTGTCTGACTCAGGACACAAATTTATGGCATAATATCACGCATTATGGATATTGAGGATATTTTATATTATTCATTTGCTGTAAGAAATATGACCTGCATAAATAGTCATTTGTGTGCATGTGCGAGTGTGTAGGAGAAATGCAGTTGTTTGCATATGGGAAGTGTTAATGTGACGTTTGTGAGACTGAATGATTTGCTTCACTGGTTTTCTCACTTTCTGTGTTAGCCAGGGGAGCTGCTAAAAACCATCACAAGTATTTTGTTTAATCGAAAAACAAAATTGTGTTTTCTTATCAGTAGAAAGACAGTACTTTGTTCTCAAAAGACAGGAGGATATAGTATTATTGAGCAGGACGAATCAATTATTTGTCCATCACTAAACCTCGTTATTCCATAACCACAGCATAGGATAAATAATAATAATATATAGTTCTATTCAAAAATATCTCTCAAAACACTTCCCCCGACCATTCAATTACATTTTCTTCCTTAGTTTTCTTGGTCCCCCTTAACATAACATGTGAAATCTATGCATATTCCCATTCGGTGCACAAAGACCGTGGGCCCGACTCCTCTTGTGTGCTCCCACTTGCCATCAAATCCAAGACATCTCCAACTGAACTGCGCTGTTTCTGTCTAAATCCAAACCCAGATGCACAAAGCAAAGGGTGATTGAAAAAAAGAAGGACAGAAAGGGAGGAAAGGAATATAAGCTCCTGGCTTCCTCTTACCATCACTAATTCCTCATTTCCTCTTAGAAGGCACTGCGAGCACTCCTAAAATCACAGGCTACAGTGTGGGCAAGAGGAGGGAGAGAGGGGGAGAGAGAGAGGGGGGGAGAGAAAACATCCAGGCCAATCCTGATAGTTCTGGAATCGTTGATCAGATTTGTCTGAGACGATCAATGGGGACAACAACAACAACAACAACAGGTTTGTCTATAGAGCACAGCCGAGGGTTCGGGTAGGGGAGGAGGTAAGGAAGAGTGACACGAGGCATTTACCATGCCGTACTTAAACCTGTTTTACCTCTGAATCAGATCCCAGGTCCGCTTTCAGTTTATGCCAGTTTTTACCCCGTCCTTTTATGTTCGATGGGAGCTGCAGACAATATTATCGGGATGCTGTGGCTCAGTGAATACGCCCACTTGCACATTGGCAGTGTCCACATGGGCTAAATGCTCTAGCTAAGGCCTTTAGAGTTGCCATCAGAAGACTGAAGAAGCCCTTTTTGAGCCTGTACAAAACTATATGGAATCAGGGAAGGGGGGACTGGATTTTATGGCTTCTGTTTTAAGGTTTCTCTTGTGTATCTCAAGCACTGTTCACACACCATTGATGAACAAACGTCAACAAGGGATTTCTAATCCACTGGTCAATATCAACCATTCAAAATGTATGTGTAGGTTTTTAAATTTAGCACAGCCTCCATAGATGATGTTTTTCCTCATATCAAGAGGTTTAAGAAGGTGGTGGTGCAATGTGCATTGATTTTGGCATGTAATCTGCTGTGTTGTTTCATCACAGGAACCAAATGTGAAAACATGTTTATTCTTGGACCATATACTGGAAATGGTAGTTGAAATATTTTGAATAATAATTTTAGTCAATACTTCCCAAATTTTCCATTTCTTCTTTTATCCACCACAACTGTTTTACAGACGCTCAAATACAGAGAAAGTGAAGTAAATCTTTCACTACATTTGTACATTTTCATTCCAATAAAACATTACTTCCTGATATAAATGAATAATTAATCCGGGGTTTGATTTACATGCATGGATTAAATGTCATGTTTGAAAAGTTGTTGTTTTATTCATACGGAGATCCCCGGAGAAAAACCCAGAGGCTGTGTGTGGCATATTTTCATATGCCGTCTTTTACAGCAATATAACTTCTCATAACCCTTTCAATCTTCACTGCAACTGATGAAACCAAGCGAAACAGAAAGAGAAATTTGGAATTACTGTGGCGAATTCAAAAAATAAAAACGCACTCCGTCCAGTTCTGTCATATTAGCAAAGCATGTTCTATTCTTTGCTTTTATCTGAGGGGACTGTTGGTTTTTAAGATTACGTTTTACAAAAAGATTCCATTGAATTTCACATCAAAGGCGCCGTCCATGTCATTACAATTTAGCGTGATTTAATTCAGGTTGCCTTAATGTCAAAATTGCTTTCAGATAACAGATTTTTTATATTTATTGCAATATTTTCCTGGAAAAAAATAGTCAAAGAGACTTCCACCCCTCATCAGATGAATTAAGGGGTTCTTATTAAATTAAATGCACAGTCACAAATCACAGCTTGACTCTGTCCTTTGCTTGTTGAACAAAAGGAATTTTGCAATAGCCATGTTCTTTTCCAAATCTCCAACATTAATTCTTAATGTCCATCCTGTCTGATACCAAACATCTGCAGTGTATAAATATTGTTTTAGCTTTTTCCAAGTCAACTAAATGGAATTGCTACTATTTTTGATGTCTTGCGGTGTGTATTCTGAATCGTTCCCGTTTTGCTTTTGTCCCACATGTCCTCACCATTTGCAGGCTCTGGTTAAAGTGCAGGTCGGTGTCCCAGAAGCGCCCCTGATGCGCGACCGGCTCGGTGGACGCCGCCCGCTGTTGCTGCTCTTTCTTACTGCACCAGGCCAAAGACGGGCCCCCGAGGCGGCTGTGGAGTGTCACAGTGACAGCGTAGAGGCCCCTTGGTAGCTTGTCTCTGGCGGCTCTCACGCAGCACACGCACACCTCCACAGGCTGCGGCGTTGTGCTCTGGGTCACCTGGAACACACAAAGTGCAGAGCATAAGATTATATTACAGCATTTTTTTCTCCATTAATTGAATTCATTACTGTGGACAGTTAAAGTAATGTGGCAACGTTTCTCATCTCACTCAATTGAACTCATAAAATAACCGTACACTTTAAAATAATACCCAAACTAAATTACATATACTATTTTTAATTTTGATAGTAGTAGCATAAGTAAAACTCACGAGAGTAAAGAGATGTTTTATTTGCGAGCGAAACATCTACACAATTCTACAAGTGCACCCAATATTAGAGTTTGACACTTAAAGTAACAGTAAGACCATATAGTGTTTGTTATTAACGAAGGTGCAATTGATCGACTGTATCAATGTTCTAAATTATGGTCATTGCGTTCGTTAACCACAAATCTTCAAGCGTCTAAGATAAAATCCATTGCAAAGTCCTGCAAGTTTTCCTGCCTGACTCTAATGACGCACATTTCGTTTGATTTGGTTTGGGAGTGAAGTGGGAAAGATATCCTGACCTCGCTTCATACAGGCCACCAAACAATAAGCACGGCCACAGCTGAAGAAGGTTTTTGTGTCTCTAATTTGGCCTAAAAGATACACATACACAAACAACTATTCTTTTTTTTTCTTCATATGTTTGCTGATCGACAGCAGTGTTTTTGAATTGCATTCAAGCCGTCACACATGTAATACATGGCCAGTACAGCTGCAGGCTTCCATCTGGTGATCTCCATTCAACCATTTAGGGGCTAAGTGCCTTGCTTCAAGGGCACATCAGCATTCCTTGTTATTGAAGGTCGAGAGTGGCGTTCTTTTCCCCTGGCCGCACTGCCCATTCTGATGATGGCATCGAGACGCCAACCTTGTGGTAGCGCGCTCATCTCACTAACCTCCAGGCTACATCAGCCCACTTGTTGTTCATTTGCTTGTTTGTTTTGGTGACATGTGCCTCTTTTTTAGGGCTTAGGATGAGTAATAGGGTAAGCTGGTGAGACAGTTTTGTTGATTTATTTTCCACGAAACATAATTGGAGAACAAAAGAAACACACATTCCGTCTTTTGTCCCCGATGGCATCTGTTGAACAGCGCTGAATGAAAAGTCAATCTGGCTTAAAAGAGAGCCAGTCGGGCCTTCATCAACATGTATATGTTTTTTAAACATTCAAGGCAATGTTGGTTTGTCCACTTCTTGGACTGGATGGACAATTTGTCCATCCGTTTGTTCGCCAAAGAACCGTTCACCGAGTGTATTCATTTTTACACTGTGTTGACCAACTTCCTATGGCTACTTTTGAGAGTCTGGCAATTTAAGCCCACAATTCCAAATCCATGACATAGTGGCACTCAAACAATCATATTCATACTATCTTACGGTATAGTGCGAAAACTACCCTTTTCCTTTAACGCACCCTTCACGTCACGCGGCTGGCGGTGCACATTGCTCTACTAGTCTGTGAAGTGTGGAGGGGACAGGCGTGTGCAGAGCCCTGCAGGAATTCCCCTCAATCTCCCCACTGTGCACATCTTTGCATACTAAAACAACAAAAACAATTTAGGCAGAAGTGAAATTAGTATAATTGGTGGCAAAGCGGTTTAGCCCACACATCTCACATTTAGGGGGAGGTGTTGGAGGAGATGTATGCATGAGGACTGAAAAGGGAAGAGGAGAAAGATGAGAGAAAATCTAAAGTAAGCAAAGAAATAGATGAAATAGATGTCATATTTTCACTCTGCATGTTACCAAGTATTGTTATTATCTGGCCCACATACTTGCACAGACGATGTAAGAGACAGTCAAGACAGCGAGGCGAAGGTAAAAGGTGAAGTGAGCCAATTTTCCATATCAGAGGTGGTTTGTTTGCCCCAAGCTTGAGTTGTGCCTAAAGTGCCATAACATTACAGCACTCCTACAGATGAGATCAAAGGCTCTAGCGAGGGATCCTCTGTGGTTTTGCTGGCAAGCAGCCGTCCTTTCGCTGAAATATCTTTTCAGGGCATTCCACACATTGACTGATCACACAAAATGCACTCCTAATAGAGACAGGAAATGCCACATACAAAAACTTCCTTTCTTTCTAAGTATGGGCTAATATTCAGAGATTAAGCTTTCTCGTTAATTATTTTCATTTTAATTAGTAAATCTTAATTAACAATGAACATTTACCCTTAAAATTTTTTGGCTTCGGAATGAAGGGGGGGGTTGAAGAAAGGAGAGAATAAATATGACAATCTTTTTGGGACCTCCGGGCAGGATTACTGATGCAGGCTGCCTTAGTTATTAAACACGTTCTAAATTAAATGCCTCCATGAATTTTGCACAGAAATATATTTTCATAGTTTTGCATGCCAAATGTGACATTTTATATTTCAGATTCTTCTCGCTGCAGTAATTTTAGGGAAATGTCATATAAACAAAGATTTTGTCATTTACCAAAGGAAATTACTATGCGTGGCAGGTTTGGCCATTGCTTTCTCCCTCTCTCTCTTTCTCTCTCCCCCTCTCCCTCTTTGCCCCCTATTCTGCCTGCACCGGTTGTTTCAAGTCAGCAAGCCATAAAAAATCTTTATCTCAGTGAAACACAGCAATTTGGGAGATAATCGAATGGTGACTGGGGGGCACAAACGCCAGTCTGAGGAATTATACCACAATCTCCCCTGCATTTACAACCTTCCTCAAAGCCAGTTGTCACCCTGGAAGGAAAGCCCCCGACTGAAGATTCATTACATCTTTAAGCCAGCACGGTGGCATGGCAGCCTCATCCCCAGATTCAACACAACAGCACACTCCTCCCACAGCTGGTGATGCTGCGACTACAGCTGCATCTTCCTTCTCGCTTCCCCACTTGCTTCTCTGTTGTCTTCTATCGCTCCGTTCAACCTTTTTACATCTCCAAAGACTCCTTTTTCCTCCTACTTAGATCCCTAAAACCACAGACAGCATCCGCACGAAGCAGGCAGAGAAAAAAAAAAACAGTCTTTGTTAAAATAAAATAATGTGGCTGAATAGTTAGCATCCGTCCGCTTCCTGCATGTGAATGCGCCTTTGTGTTGGTATGTGCGCATGTACCCATTAGTGCAATGAATGGAGGAATATGACAAAGTAGAAAATATGCGGTATTATTTCTCCATTCATCACGTTATTTTTACACAATTACGTCACTGGACTGTTTTTGAAGAAACAACTCTGCGTTTAGTTCATTAGGAAACACTTTGGGATCGATGCTGCCCTCGTGTCTCCTCCGGTGAAACAAGCCGCTCAGAGATTCAAAGCTATGTCCCTTTCTGTTTGTGTATTCTCTTCCCAACAAGGTGTGCAACTCCGAACCACAGTCTGAGCAGCAAGCGCATCTTACCAGCCACGGGGGGCGTGATGCTGAAGAAGAGGATTCTGGTAGCTCTGTCATCTGCCCGAATTTGGCCGTCGCTTCCTCTTGGCCTTCCCCCAGTGCTCTGAGGGACAGGTTTTCACTGGTTGTGCTGCTACATGCGCGCGCGCACACACACACACACACACACACGCGCACACACACACACACACACACACACACAAATACAAGAAGCTAAAGCTGTTAACAGCCACCTGCATTTTGGACTCTCTGTTGTTCCACTCTGTAGCCAACAGAGGCTCAATCTAATAACAACACAACAAAACACTTTCCACTGGGTCCCTCTCTCTCTCTTTCTACCTCTCTCTCTTTCTCCCTCCCTTCCCTTTCTCGGCCTTTCAATCTTATCAGTGGTAATGTAATAAGCGGTTGCTTCGCTCTGTGTCCTCGCCGCCTCTCTTAATTCTTCAAAATAAAGCAATATCACAGGGGCCCCGGCCTGCCTGTGACTGGGGATAAGATGCTTGTAAAAGGAAGGATAATTTGGCAAATAAATGCTCTGTATCAAAGGCGGGCAGTCTCTCTTTCCCTTCTCCCCCTCTCTGCCATCTTACTGTTTGCCCATCAAAAGTATTACATGTGCTTTCATCAGTTCACAACAAGGCACAATGTGCTTCCTAATGCAATTACTCGACCTCCATTAAATCAGAAACAGTGGAAACAAATGAATTACACATTTCTTACAGAAAACACAAGTCAGCTTCCCGTCTCTCCTCTTTTTTTTCTCCTCTCAGAGGCGGAGGGAGAGAGAAATAGTGAAATCATTTCTCATTAAATTTCAGGCAGATGTAGCCCTAGGTGATGCATAGAAAGTCTCCCATGTCTAATAGCCACCCACCATTGATATAAGAAGGAATTTACAGGGTTCATGGCTGTCGAGAGGAGGTCATCTCGCTAAACTCCGAACCACATTAATCTGACAGGGCTGGTGTCCGACTACCACCCACCCATAAAATAACCAAACAAGAGACACGCTACTGGTGTGTGCAGTAGTTTCCTGATTTTATCATGTCAGCCAGCACGGTAGTCCATAATTGCTAAAAAAGTTAAACATGCTAAGCTGATGGCCCCTGGCGCTCGCGCCACCAGATTTGATGTGTGATCTCCTACTGAAGTGGAGGGACCGAGAATTGATGCGCCTCCGAGCACAATGACGTGGACCGATTCCTGTCACCAAGAGGCATGCTACCCACAATGCAATGCCCGTCACCGGGAGAAGCCATGCTGGAGGACATACGAATTCCGTTCCATTCAGTGGGATCACAAATGCTTTCCACACAATTAACGATTACAGTTACGTGACATTGATTGTACATGTGGAGGGTTATCTGAAATGGTCTGGACTCACCACTGCAGCAGCGCGTTGAGGCGAGGGGCTTCGCTCGCGGCGCCGGCACAGTCCCTTTGTGGTTGGGGCGCCTTTAAATATTAAAGTGGATATGTTAACAAACACTGTTAATGTGTTAACAGTCATTAACATTATCAGCTAATTGAGAATGTCATGTGAACACCACATCACTCTAAAATACAATGCAAGTTATTATGAATGTTGGTGACTAATTGTCATGAAATACTTAAAATAAAAGATGTGCAGTCGTGAAAGGGAATTTAATGAGCTGAGGTTATAGATAACAATGATTTTGTGAAAATGATTGGAGCAATATGTGGAGCTTGTGAAATTATCTCTAAACGGCAGTCCCAAAGTTAATGTCCTGTGCGATTTTACGACTCTTAACTAACAAAGCAGCGAATGATTCTTACACCACAAACGCTATACACGGACCTTTACCTTAACAGTCCCAGCAAAGATGGCCATTAGTCTCTTCTTTCTCTTTGCCCACTCCCTCCTCCTCCTCAGTGGCCCCTTCTGAGCCGCCTGCTGACAATCGGCGTAAACACACATGCGCACTTTCCTTGGATGCCGCTTTATGAAACAGGGCAGTGCACCATAATGGCAGAATTAAGCACAAGGAGCAACTGTAATGCAATCTGCAGGCAATCAATACTGAGCCAGGCCCTAAAGACATGTAGCGTTTGATGAGTATTTCTGCCGGTTTTTACATTCAGTCAGCACATTCACACTCCCCATTCAGACGCATTGACACTGCTAAGTGACAGCGTCTCGCCCTGTAGAGGCTTTGTACGGCAGAATAGAGAAGGAAGAAAAACACTATTATTTTTAAAATAGATGTGAAATCTCTGGTGGATAATGTGCTTTCAATGGGAGGTGGGTGTGAAGACAGTAGGAGAGCGCATACATATTACAGCAGAATAAGATAACACTGATCTCAATACTGATACAGTACGCAGTAGACGCTACTATTATCCAGTCAGGGAGGATGAGTCAACTGGTGCTGTGGCTTCCAAGTGATGGTGAGACATTGTTGAACCATTTTCCCCCCCAATTATGTGTACTTTCAATTCATATAATATGATGCCCCTACTCTCTTTTCAAGTGAGATTAGAACTAAAAATACTGTGTATAGAAGTTCGGCATTCTCTTGAAATGCATGAATGTTTGGGTTTCTGTGGAATCTAGATTTGCCAACACAATTGAAACTCGTGTTCCTGTGTCTTCAGAGAGCTTGCGATATCCCTACTACCCAGTTGGAAAATAAAACGAGTCACGCTCTTTTTTTCCTGAAAAGATCATGAGACGGGTAAAGAATGAAAGTAATCAGCTACTTTCAGAGAAACATATGCAAATTAAAGCAAAACAACAATGGGTTCAAAGACACAACAAAACTCGCTCCTTAAATAAGTTAATTGTGTGGGGATATCATATGTGGCATAGATTATGCAGTTGAAATCCATGCACAGATTGTGAGCTGATGATGAATGAGTTATCTAACCTTGAATGAATGCATGTTCTACAAAAAGCTATTTCAAATGAGTGCATTCAGCTAAGATTGAGAACATCTCTCCACGGTACTTTTATAAAGGTAGCCGTGATGGGGAAAAAAGGGACAAAAAGCGGACCAAATATGAAAGGAACAAGAAAGAAAATTAGTAAGGCGAGTACGTAACCCTCCCACATATGCATGCACAGACAAGATGTACACACACACACACACACACACACTATGTCCATTAGCCAAAGCCACTGATACACAGCATAATGGACATGGCTGATGTGCTGGTGAATATGGGCTGATGACACAGATATTCCTCTTTGTAGCCCTGACCTGCTGCAGTGAAAGGCTGCCAAGCGTGATCATGTCAGGTCGCACACGCTCCCTCAGCTGCTGGGCGTAGTGTGGGATCACCTCCTCAGCTGGGCTCACTGCAAGAAATACTAGTCACAAACCATAGAATATTATCAGAAAATACTGCAGCATTATTCTTACGTCTTGGGATATAATGTCATGTGTCTTATCACGTCCACTATTCAAATCTGAGGTGATAAAAAATTGACCAGATGCAAAGAATTGCAAAAAATGTATTCCTTGCTAGCTTGATGAATGAAGGAAATAGAAATTACTATCACTCAATAGTGTGATATTAACACAATAACAAATATATCAGCATAAAACATAAATTAAAGCATAGCATTACTTTTTGCAGTGCGTTCTCTGTCCATTACCATCCTCCCGGCTTTGAGTCCAGCCTCTGCTCCCAGCCCAGCACAAGCCCCAGCCTGGGTTTTGGCGGTGGTGTTGGTCTGTGAGGGCCCGGAGCCCGAGGCGTCACCACCGCTGTGCAGCAGCAGTCGCTGCTCGAGCTCCGGATCACCCGCCTTCACCTCCAACACCTCCTCATCCCTGAAGGCTGGCAGCGTACCTGCAGAGAACCGCATCAGTGGGCAAGCAGACACACACACACACACACACACATATACAGTTACTGATGGATGTGCATACTTATTTTAATCCAGAAACATACATGCATTCACAGAGTATGTGTGCAGGTGGACAGTGATACTCATGTTCTTGATTTATTGAAATTGAGAAAAGACCATAGTTTTACAAGGGCTGCACGAAAGAACCATTATTTTTGCTAATATGGTCTAAGTTCTTCATTCAAGCCAAGTCAGGGCTTTTTACAAATAAATATCTCGTAAAATGTACTGTACAAAACACATGAAATACATATGGGAGTGCTTGATAACCTAAAGAGTAGGTGTAAAATAGGTTACTTAAAGATGAACTGAGGATACACAACTGAGAGCAGATATCGAATACGTTGCTATGCAAAGAATCAAAAGGAGAAGTTAAGTTGTGTACTATTTCCCTGAAACGTGAACTAGTTTTGAGTTAGCAACCTGTAATTAATTGCTGTAAGAAGGGAAGTATAATTCACAGCAGCTAACTTGCTGGCTTTATGTCTTTTCTATTCTGCTGCACCGCCTTGGTAGAAAGCGAGAGGTTTTCTTTGGAGCATCAGTGTATTCAACGTGTGCAGTCCAATGTGCACAACAGCCAAAGCTGTTCCCACTGACTAATGCTTTTCACATAGAAGCTGATATCAATGCCTCACGTCTTACCGAGAACTAGAATGAATAGAAAAGCATACAGTGTTCTTTCATCTCAGCCAAAGCAAAAAAATGTATCAAGATAAAAAGCAAGAACTGAAGATCTTAGACAGACAGAAGGGATTTTTCTAGGAATGTCTACAGCACTGGCCACTGTGTATTTTATTAATATCGTATTCATGCTCTGTCTGCGCACGCCGCTTCATGGCAGGCTATAGAAGCGAAGACAAAAGCCTTCGGAAGCAGTCACAAAGTGTCAGGATCAGTGCTGACATCCACTGCGCTGCCTGTGCCGCTGGAAAAGAAGACACGGGGCCTATACCGGTGGGAGGCATCAATACAACAGCATAAGGTGATTGTCACTGAAGCCTATTGTAGCTTGGAGAAGTGCTTACTGGCAGGCGCCGTGGTTGGACTCCAACAGTACAGAAGTAAGAAGTGTCTCCCCTCTCCCCTTCCCCTGTCTCTCAGCCTATTGCGCGGAGGAACTGTTAATCCAAGATCCTCTTTACTTTTTCGGTGGGATTTCATGAACATTCCCGGACAATGGATCGGGCTGCTAATCTCGGCGGTACAGCTAAATCCAAGACAATGGTGAATAATACAAGCCTGCTAAATTCTACCGTGTTGAAGCGGGCCTAAACCCATCACTTTTGCGCTGGAATTACAAGGGAGATGTGCGTCATGTCAACAGGATCTGCTGCGACTGTCTTCGCCCCGGAACAATGCAAAGCTTAAACCACCTCAATGTTGCCTGGCTGGCTACATATTTAAATAAAACGAAGCTAATGAAGGAAAGACACGCCTACTGTGGGACAATGGCTGTGCTTAGAAAGCTGACTGCAAGCGAAGGTCCATTTCTAGTCTTATTCTTTGTTCTACGTTGGTGCTGCTTCCAGTGTTAGTTTTGTCGGGGTTGTTTATGATTTTTATGTCACAAGCTTAAACTAAAAAAATACTGCACCTTTAAAGCGTCTTTGGCTTCTGTTGATGTGTCAAATGTTCGATGACCCATCCTGAACTTTAGTCATTTTGTTTAATAATGTAAATAACTTTTATTTATATAGCTCCATGCAAATTTAATATACACCTGGTCCCACAGTGTGAACATTAAATTTCCCAAAATCTTTAACCAGCAGTCACACATTTGGATAAATGTCAGGACATGTAAAGAATGTTTCAATTGTCATTTTGCAAAAGTAAATAGTTCTGAATTTAAGTAATAAAATATGATTCTTTAAATCTTTCGGAATTAAAGAAACAGGATGTAAAGGTAAAGGAAAGTAGGCTTTTTTTTCTTGCTATTTTGTTTAGGGTAAACCGATCAGTTGTTTCCGAATTACCAAACTCCAGTAGAAAAGTAAGATGGGGATACATACCAGGTATATTTATGAAGGTATCCTCCTCATCCAGCAATGCAGACATACCTTGATACAGTCTGTTTTCATCAGCATTCAATGTTGCTACAAGTCAAAACAATTATGAAATGAATACACCATCAAAAGCTGCTCGAAAATAACATGTATTAAAAAGACTTTCTACTTATCAGACAAGTCAATCTAAACCACATCTTAACATGCAAACCAAATATATTAGCCGTGGCTGGAGAGGGCTAAAAATCAAGTGTATGCGGAGGGGATAATGAAATAGGAGCATTAACATGCCTGTTAGCCGGCCTGTCATCATGTGATGAGATTTGGTCTGGCGAATCCTTTGATATTACACGGCACTGATATCCAAAAGATACAGGTGAAATGGCTTCTCCATTAATAGCCATGTTTCATTATAACATGCATATTACTTGGCTCCCAAGAGCTCACTTTTAATAGGCCTTCTTTGGGAGGGGTCTGCAAACTATCGATGCTGCTCTGCGTGTGTCATTTGACAGCAGAAAGAAACCCCGGTGAAATGAGAGCCCACCGACGCTACCTGACCTTCGCCAATGACGGCGAGACGCATGGCCAATCTTGCGCTGCCATCCCTCGGTGTATTTACATAGACGGCCCTGCCGTCGCGAACGGCAGCCCGGCTGCCAGTGATCTCTCTCACCTCACTTTAATGAACCGAGGAGAACTATTATGACGGAGAATGACATACTTAATTCCAGCTCATCTCCCGCGCTGGCCCCAGCCATCCTGCTATGCCTTGGGTCTGTCTGCTCAGCCGGCGACGGGTCAAAGTCATTTTGGCCGCGTTCATTTCCTGTGGAAAGTGCGAGGAGCGAGTGAATGAGAGAAACAGGGCTTGGGAGTTGGCATCGGGTGGGTGGGGAGATGGTTGCATGAGGGGTTCGGGTTAGTGGTTATTAGAAGCACATGAAGCGAAATGTTAATTTTTCGAAGCCACACTGTGGAAGGGCAGGGGCAGCGGCTGCTACCAGATGAGGCCGTGATGAGAAGGAGACTGCAGAGGCAGCAGGGAATGAGGGAATGAGGGAATGAGACTGCTGGGTTCCTCAGTGCAACTCCTGTGCGGCCCGCGGAGCTCTGGGGCCTAATTAGCATGCCGCAAAAGGTCACGGCAGGCAATCTCTTAAATACAACTGCCATATGTTTGCCGTGTTCAAAAAGGAACTAATGAGAAAGTCTTCAAGCTCAAAAGTACCTGGAATTTCAAAGACAATACCTTCTATGTGCTCTGAGGTCAGCGGCCCAGAGGACCGGGCAAGTTTGGAGGAGCAGATCCAAAGGAAAATAACCTGAGCCCATGTCTCATTGACTTCTTATTAGCAATCATTGACCTATGGGTATCAGGTCTGCTCCGCAGAGTTTATGGGAATCCAACGGCTCCAGGGCTCTTTCTATTAAGGGTGCACCCCACCAAGCAGCTTTCTTAACCCCAAATCATTCTCATTACAGGTATTGAATATTTTACTCCAATCTAAATTGCTTTGCTTGTATTTCTCAGGTTGTGGGGCAAAAAAAAGAAGCCATGGTGCATTAAATCATGTCATATATTCCACTCAAGAATTGCCTTTATAGAATTATATTATATTTTATAATTATACTATAAGCCCACTGGTCCACTACGCTAAAAAAGCTCCCTGCGATTATTTTGTGCTCATATTACACACCTGGCAGAAGGTTTTCACACGCTGTCCTTACTCAGAGTCAGACTGAAAAAAATGTCAAAGAGAGGGAGCTGTGTGACTCCTGGACGGCACCATAAATGTATTTTGAAATTCACATGTTAAATCCCTCTACATTAACAAACATTTTTGACAATTTCTCTGCAAATAGCTCTGAGGTTATGAAATCCTTTTTTCAAACACAAATTTGCATAATGGTGGTGGCTTCATGGATGGCCTTTTGAATCATATCTGTGATTTACCTAAATAGTCTGGCTGTCCTCCAGTTCATCTCTCTAATGAAAATTTCAACCCTCTGTTCTCATATGCACATTATCAGTAACTGGAAGGTCTTGCCAGCCAGAGTTACTGCTACCAGAGAATGATAGATGATGTAAGATTTTGGTTATGGCCAAATATAAGTGTCACAAGCACGGTATAATGTGCCTTTGTGATCTTGCAATAAAGGCGCATGAGACACTGAGCGGTTCGCCGTGTTCACACTGAAGAGGTGTTGCTCATTCTGAGCAAGAGCGTTATAGTTTGTTTTTGTAAATCATATTCACTGTAATTACCACAAAAACAGTACGTTATACATTTTTAAAACACAGTGTTTAATATATATTTATTTTAAGTGGTCTTGACAGAGCCCTGTTAATAACAAGAATATATTCATATGGTGCCAATATGAAATATTTCCCATTTTCCAGAGTTGTAATTCCATTAAACTGCCATATGGTTAAGTTCATTTTGTATGCTTTAAGGGTATGGTAAGTGGCCTAATTAACATTTCCAATTAATAGGACAAAAAAGAAAAGAGGAAAATCAGTAACCTCCCTCATCAGCATCAGCATGTCAATATACATTTGGACATAGTCGACATTGGTCCAAACACAGACGCTGGATCTTCTTTTCCCATGAAATCTGACTTATGTTTTCTTAATTTGATTGACAACATTCCTTCACCAAAGGGACAGTTTTAAACCTTTATAATGTGGTTGCATGCGATACTTACTCAACAACACAAGGACTTAGCGATATACTGATTTGGACGAAGTGAGCAGAAAAACCTTTTAGCCGCCTAATAGAAAGGCTCAACTACATAAACAGAGTGTGCGTATATTTAGAATATTTTCACCATCTTTCCGGCAGGAAACTCAACTCAAAGTGAATCTGTGCACTCTTCAAGGCCTAAGACTTGTTCAGTGGAGTCCACTTTCACTATCAGCGTGGTTTTCTAACAAAGATACTGACAGGAAGCGTGTCTGCAGATAGCACACAGCCATATACCTCATACAGACCCACCTAAAAACGCACACATGCATAACCAAAACAGAAAGAAGGAAGGTTACTTCTGATGTTTGATTGCTCTCCTTAAGCCATTATCTCCAGCCAATGAAGACGGCGTTTTAATTGCTGGTTTGGATTTAACATCACGTGTTCGTGGCCTGACAGAAAATCATTTTTGTTGCCCCAACGGCCAGATCCACGCACCACACTGATGTGCAATCATACTTGTTGTGTATAAAACACCATGACAATAAATGATAATAATTACTTGCCATGCACAGCAAAAGGGAAATAAACCACATTAAATCAAGAGTATTACATGTGACTCATCCCTGAGAAAACTGGCACGCTCGCAACCTTGAACGCATCCTAATTCACCAACCCTTTCCTCAAGAGTTCTCCCTGACATACTGAATTATAAGGGGGCACATTCGTATGCCTGATCGGCCTTAAGCCGTGTTTCGGGGGCGTTGTGAGTACACCGCATAGACAGCGGATCGGCTCGGTAGCGTAGTAGCGTATGTAAATGCACTCTCCTATGACTCCAGCCCACCACAAGGCATGTAGCCGAGAGTGGGAGTCAAGGCTGATTGTGTTGAGGGTACTTCTAGATAGAGATAGAACACCCACTACTGCAGCATTCTCCGGCGGAGGGAGAAGTTACACGAGGGTTGCTCGTTAGGACGGCGCTCGCCTTGCAACGCGGGGACCGAGGGGGGCCCCCCCGACGAATGGAGGGAGTCAAGAGAGAGGAGGAGCAGAGAGAGAGTGAGGGAAGAGGTTAGATCAGGAACACAACCACTGTCAACAAATTTGAAGCTAATGAAGAATGAAGCTTCACCTCTTTCTTTGGCAGGGGGTTGCAGCTCCATTTTTTTGGGGTGAGCTGCAAGGGTGCTATCTGGCCTGTCACCTCGAATTTCTCTCCCCAGCCATACAGAAATTTCGGTGCTTCCTCCACCTCCGTCAAATGCTGGGTTTTCTATGCCCACCAGAGTGGCTTTCTGCTCTCTCCCTGACGAAATAAGGAAGAGCATAAATAAAAACACAAACGCTGACATGAAGGGGCAATATGCGGTTAGGTCAAAGTGACTCATAAAATAACAAAGCACATTTATTGGCAACAAAATGTTTGTATTGGTGATTTCTGTGCCCCTAAATGTTTGAGCGCATCCTCCTAGAATGACACTAAAACACAATTAGGTTACAATTAAATTTGAATCCTGCAAAGGAGGAGAGAAAAAAAAAGGGAAGACGAAGAAATGATTAAAATAATTACAAATTGTGCCCTGACAAGCAAGAGCAAAATTTAGCCCAAAGCCATTTGTCTGTAATTAGTTAATTAATCCTTACACAAATTATGAGCAATAACTCATCAAGCAGGACTCACCCATCAGAAATTCAGCCGACTTGGATTTCTTCTGCTTAGGTTGCTGCAGAGCCTTCTGCTGTAACTTCTGGAGGGAAATTGTTAAATGAATAAATTAGCTGCAGAATGAAGATCATCATTTATGATCCGCAACTAACGCAGTATTTTAAATATGGGACGACAGTAAAATGTCATTTAATTTACATCGCCGCTAAAGGGGTCAAGCACTAATTGAACAACAGGAGTGGAAAAGAATTTAATCATAAATAGATAAGAAAAGTTGACATGAATGTGTAATGAAGGTCACATTAAAATACTTCCTCCTTGTTTTAAAATGAATGGGCTACTACACTCTCTCCTGGAAAATTATGCATTTTTGCACAGGCTGCATGAGAGTACACAGTCTCTGTGTGCAAATGAGTATGGAAATCCAGGCACACTTCTCATTTCACTTCCATTCACAGGAACCCAACTTAAAACGCCTCCAAGGAGAGAAAAAAAGAGCTTTTAAATAACAAAATATCAGGCCTCCTTCTATGCTGTAAAGCTTGGATTGTGAATATATTAATTTTAGTATAGAATATATGTAAATTGATTCACCTATCTCTCTTTTATACAAGATTCATATATAAGCTATATATGTATATAAATATATATACTGTGCATGTCAACACTATTGGGGCTTGTAGGTGGTCTACATTTCAATGAATGGAAAGAAAAAAGGTTCCTTTGAAAATCAAGAGTCCGGGAAACAAACTGAAGTCCCACATTGCACTCATTTCTGTGGACAAGCCAAACAATACGAAAGCTGAGGTAAAGGCATAAGTAGTTGTTTTGGTTATGGATATGTTTACATAAGAATGCACCATATGAAAGAGCTCTGCTGCTCAAAGCGCATGGAGCTTTTTGAGCATCATTTTATGCAGATTTCAATGATGAACTGCGCTCATGCCCATGAACAGCATGTATTTGTATACAATATTTAATTTCAAAGGCAAAATCAAGGGGCAGAATGGGTGAGGGGGGGTGGGGGGGTATTTCAACTCTAAATGACAGAGCAATTAAAATGGAGAAGGACTACTTCCAGACCAATCTGGTAAGAGGAGTTTTTGTAAATCTGTTTTTACATTCAACAAGCCCTACAGCAAGACATTCATTTATACCACTGAGATTAATGCTTATCTAATTGTAACTTATTTAAAAACCATTTTCATTTCGACTGGGTACCAATCAGTTTTTCTGAGTTTCACATACTGCCGAGTGTGACACTGGCAAACTCAACATTAGTGGTGATTGTCTCTCTTGGCTTTTCTTTACTTTCTTAATTACTTTTCATCAAACACACCTTTCTGCAAGACCGACATTGTTTTGTTTGGGCTCATATGCAAATTAGGAAACTCCCTGAAAACAATCATGGAAAAAGGAATCAGGTAATTTATTTACTAATAAAAATGACACCAGCCCAGCTTAAAATTATCGAGTTGTAAATTGAGGCAGTTGTTCAACTAAGCTATATGATGTTTGCATTCATTAAATGTTATTTAAAGTTAATCCTTTATTGAAAAATGATAAAGAATACATTTTAAAATAATGTAATGTAATAATGTAAATAAATTCTTACATTTTTAATGCTTTACTTACATTTAACAGTACATACTTTGTAAAGTATTGTTGGAGTTGATATATTTGTTGTTGTTATAAGTAATTAATCATTAAATTGGAACAATGAAGGAGGATAACACTCCTTATTTTTGAAATGATTGCTCTTGCCTTTAGGGCTAAAAGCAGATTGGAGAGATCAAAGGAAAAAACACATTCAGTTTTACCTTAGGTTATTTTAAATTTGTTTATCAGTCATTTCTGAAAAGAAAAAGAACATCTTCTGTATACTTATACTTATGTATAGATGCCTCTACATAGGTATAATTTAACCTCACAAAGAACGTTTTCTACGCTTCTATTCTATGGCTTATGTAATATTCATAACAGTTCATACTAGTTCTCTTCCAGGCAGTGTTTTGTTTTAGTCACATTTCCAACAGTGCCAATGGATCTCATGATGCAAAGTAAATGAACTCCATGTTCTGCAAATGCCAATAAGTCCTCTGATTTTTCAGTTCAGTTACAGTAAAAAAAAAAAGAAACATATATACACAGCGGAAGGAGTACAGCACATACACCCCAGGCCTAAAGCTTCGGGTCACTGTCACTAAAAATCTAATCCACACAGCGCCATGTGAGCCTCTCTGTCTGGAGAGCTAAGACAAATGCCTGCCTCTCATCTCGCTCCTTAGACCCCACTGACATTGACAGCATGCTTCTTGTAATACGCGGACTGATGTTTAATGTGCCATAACCGGATGGAACATGCAGATGCTGCATTTCTGAAAAGATAAACAACAATTCCATCCCGAGGAAAAAAAACCCTAAAAAATAGGTTAATGGATGTTCATGAAACAAAGTGAACTGTCAGAGGTAAGAAGGCTGTCCAATACCACTGCAGTAGCAGCAGTGTAAATCCGACCAATGCAAGCGAACATTTAAAAATGTCCTGTCAACATTAAACATGAATGTTAAATTCAGGGTGCTGTGCCAAAATCAGGTGCCAAGAAAGCTGGGTACATTACAGCGTACATACACGGTAGCACAACGCAACAGCCTCCCGGTTGGTTGACGTGTCATGTGACAGCATCCACGCATGGCCCCTTAAGCCGTCACACTTCCTTCACTTCACTGTGCGGCGGCACACAAACTGCTTATTTTGCAGTCAACATGAGAAAGAAAATCATTTATAACTGGTGTAAAAAAAATCACTTTTATTTTTCTTTCCCTCTTGTTTTTTTCAAATGTGATTGTTGTCAAAAGGAATTGAGCACAACAATGCCTTGTTCAGTTCTTGTTGCATTCAAAGGCATAGCTAGAAGGGCTTAGGGAAGACCGCTCGCTGCTAGGGGCTGGTGGGCGCAGACCAGCTAGAAAGTGAATTTTGCATACTGTACGGATCATCGCCCAGTTCAGCCCAGTCACATTGAATCTGCCATCAACCAATTGTGCTTCATGAAACCGTCAACCCTCATTTACGTCTGCCTGTTTTCTTCCCCACGCAGCTGTAAACAAGGCCCCAGCTTTGAGCCGTCTTCCTCTGTCGCCGTGCGCGCTGTTTGCCCGGGGAGCGAAGACAGCAGAACCGCGCCTTCGCAGAGCGACTCGCGGATAGCGTTTCTGGACCGGGCACCCTGCGAGCCGGGCAGAGGCGTCGGGGACATGAGTGTTTCTGGAAATGACACGAGTTGTGAGACATAGAGATCCTTAAAGAGATTGAGTCCCTCCGTTAGAGTACATGGGTATAGAACATTAGCTTTGTGTTTGGTCTCAGGCTATTTTGGCAGCAGAGTGGCACTGATCAGAATTTGAATGTAAATAAATGATGCGATCATTTTGGCCTTCTATAAATATATGTGTGACTAAACGTCATAATGGGAACTACTAAAACGATAAATGACATAAAGATGAAACTAAATGCTTTGCCAAAATCAAAAGACATAAAAGTGTTTTAATGTCCTGTTTTATCTGTCAACATAAAAGAAGTGACCATATCAATAAAATGTCATAGGAATAATGAAAACATCTACAAAGCATCTTTATTTAAATCACTGCAGATAAGGTCAGTGTTTTGTTTCAAAGGCACACAAAGCCAATTCTACCCTTAAAATGTGAAGCCTCGTTAATTTATGGAGCAGCCTTATATGTGCACTGTAATTGTGACCCACCAAACAGTTCCTTATTAAACAACAACCGCGTCAGTTGGTGTAGACAGAAAACATAATTAGTATTCAAGCTTAATTAATCTACGCTGGCCCCCTTTAAGTGAATTAGTCAATTATTTATGCATGTGTGCTCCTTTGATGCTAACAGATTGTGTATGTTACTGGAAAAGAACCTTAAGAAATGACTTTGAAAACTTTCCACCATTAAATGTCACCACAAGCTTTTGCACTGACTTAAAAAATGTCAGTGAAGACCATGAACGCGGAATGATTAGGAAAAAGAAAGCTGAACTTAACTGTGAAGCTCGTACAAATTGTCAATATAAAAAGTCCCCATCCGAGACGTGTCAGTGAAGGAAAACAATGCTATTCATTGTCCGGAATCCAGTGCAAAAGATAAAATATGTCAGTCAAATCTGTCGTTTTTTCTGTATGCCCTAATCCTTGGAATGGAAATCTAACACAGGTCGGATCAAGGTCTTTCCTGGGATCATGGGAACTCCTTGGGATTTTCAAGAGCCTTTTTGTTTTTACCCTTGAGAAGCAGGCTCTGGCCTCAGCTCCCCTCAATCCCCCATTGAGAAGTCAGCAGCAGCGCAGAGGAATGTTAAATGTCAACGGTCAGACTGCACCAGCACCTTCAGTGAGCGGGACGGAGGTGCAAGGGCCTGACCTCTCTGCATTCAGCTACACTTGCTTTGAGAGGCCAAGAGTTGAAACTGTACTCACACTGCTGAAGGTGTCCATCGCCACAAAACTGCAAAAGATCGTCAGCGGCTGACCCCGATCACTGAGCCGCAGCGAGGCCTGCAGAACAGAACGCGTTAAAAACATGAGTTAAATCTGAAGTTGCAGGGCTTCCAGTAATCTGAACTGCACATCAGGAGAATACGTTATTGACATAAAACCCCAACTCTGAGTTTAACTCCTGCTTTAAAGTTGGTTGATGTCATTAGCCTTAGAATTAGCAAAAGAGCTCTTTCAAAAGCTTACTCTGCAGAACAAAATCCTTCCTGTCATGCAGCGTTACACCACCGCGCCCCTGCTTGTGTGTTTAAACCTGTTATTTCAGCAATGCATCTCGGAGAATAAAAGGACAATAAACACCATTTAAAAATCACAGATAACCAATTATTTGCACTGATTATTCAAATAGTTTATTCATTTACATCTGATAGAGTAGAATTTGGTATTTTTATCATCTTTTTTTCCTGTGGTAATTCAGATGGCTTGCACAAGTTTCTGCTGAAATAGCAAAACAAACCCGGGGCAATATGTGAAAGATTATCCCATACCATGCGAGCTACAATGAAATGCTATACTTTTTCACACTGAACACTGCTCCACTGGGTGTGATTGAAAAACATGTAAAGCTATTGAATCTGTGGTTTGTATATGTGAGGGGAAAATGAGTGTTGTAACAAGTGGGCCAGTGTTTTTGTAATTGTTTCAAATTACACTCGGCGTAATAACTCAGTGAAAGCAGAGCCAGTGTGCGGTCCGTGCACATTAACTAGGCAAAGACCACAGGATATCCAGGCACCTTATCGCGGCCCGCGGAGAAACTTGATTGTGTAAACAACTGTTGGAGCCTTAGCTATATGTCCAGCTGCGTCGATTTGTGTCCAATGGCGCTTATCACCAGCTACACGAAGGAAGGACAATACTTGGAGATAAGGAGGTACTTTACAGCATTTCCTTTACATGTGTATTTTATTGAATTACAGACAGCCTTGAATTCCTGTTTTTAATTTGCTGCACTGGTTTTCTGTGTGTGTGAATGTTTTATATGGGCTGTAAAATTGTGATGCTGTGAGAAAAATAAGTCCAATAGTTGTTAAAACTGCATGGCTTCTTCTGCCAGACACTGGCTCCCTAACCAACGAGATTGCCAACATCGTTGTTAACCGCTTAAACGTCTGACTCACTTTTCAGCTCGAGGTTTAGGCTTTCTGTCAAAAGTGGAACTCAGATTTTATTGCACTGCGTGCAACAAACCCCTGAAGTCTGAAACGGTAGGATGGACTCGCTGGACTTTAGTTAGTACCAGTGGCAGGGCCAGCCAAGCAGTTTCAGTAAACTTCCCAGTATGATTCAATGCAAAAAAGGGTCTCAAACACTATTACTTTTCAGTTTAACACAACAAGGACATATTTTATATATATATATAGATCACACTATTTAGAATATTGTAACTACCATAACTATTCTAAATAATATTACGCTCAGTGTGTTGAGGAAAGACCAACTCAAAAGCCGCACAAAACTTCACACAATGAACTAGTTTGGATAAAATGTGCCTGTTTTCATTCACGTCCTGGTTGTGTGTCCTCACCGCAGTCCTGTGTGCGTCGCAGGGTAGGGACGGTAACACTGTGACGTCATGCGCGCGCGGTGCGCGAGTATACGGCGTTAGCACGTAGATAACTAGCTAGCTAAACATCTCAGGTGTAGCATCTCTACAGAAGCCTCGGCTTCCCTTTCACGCCAGTCCGTTGTCTGATCCTGAGGTCCGACTGATCTGGGTCCAGTTGTTTCATTTCTAGTTTCTCCCCGAAAGTTATTCTGTCAAACGGCTCTTTGAGGAGCTAAAGTACCTCATGTCGCTAAATGGGCGCGTCGCGAGACTCGAGCAGCGCAGGGTGGAGAAGGGTTGGCCCCAAATCCCAATGTACTTTAGGGCGCTGATATTATAATGTCAATCATTAACTTCATCAGTGATTGGCTAATTGCTCCTTAGAACCTCCGCCTTTGGGACCCGGGCACGTGTAGGAAAAGCATATATTTCGCGCAGATGTCTTAATTTACAAATATTATATTGGTATATAATCCAAGTTTCAAAAACACAAATATTAACTATTTGTAAAATTTATTTTTAATATAAACAAAAATGATATACTTTTCATTTTTCCCCGTGACTCAAGGTGGGGCCACGCCCCTTTGCCCTCAATGGACAAGCCGCCAGTACCAATCCAAGGATAAACACGTTTGAGTTCACTGCTGTGTAAAAGACTCACTCAGCATACAACCAGGCTAGTATGTGCAGAGAACACAAAGCAGCATGCAGCAAAATGCAGGGACCCATGTACGCCACACCGCTTGGAACTCAGCAACATGCACATAAGTGGTCAGACATTAAACACAAAAACACTGTCAAATGATTGCTAAACAACATGCAACATGCCTGAACATTTTAGTAGAACTTATTTCTGCCCAAACAAGTGTTTTAGGAATTTCAAAAAGTATGCAAAATTAAAAGGAACCCCTACTCAGTGCTTAATTATTGCATTTATTCTAATGTTTTTTTGCTTCTTTGTATATGTTTTGCATTCTTTATATTTTACATTTTTACTGTTATGTCTTTACCATTGGGAATATAAATGCTGCTGTAGCAATATTAATCCATCTGTCTATCTAGCTATTTTTGATCAATTGCTGTTGCTGCTTTCTGTGAGACCCCCCTCCATCGCCATTTTTTGAGATAATTATATTATGACAAACTTATTCCAAATTCCCACAAAGTCTACAAATAATGACCGAAGGAGCCAAAAAAAGAACCTCCTTCCCAATTCACACAGTGGTTACAAAGAAAGCGAGTATCCATGTTGTTGTTTTTTTTTCATCTCCCTCTCCTGCCCTGAAAATGACCATCTCCTCCGTCATCTAGGCAGCTAAACTCCATCGACCCTTAATCCACAGTGACAGTGGGGTCTGTGTTGCACTGCACAATGCACTTCCCCTTTTCTATGGCATAGTGCGACCTGAAATCTTTGCTTGACATTCTTTTTCTTCCCCGTGAACACGGATAAGGGATGTAATTCAATAGTCACAGAGGGACACGGCACCACTTACCAAAGACTATTTTATTTGCTTGTGGACAGAGGCGTTTTTGAAATGTTTGACATCAGCCAGTCTCCCTGAAGACACAGAGTTCACACAGCTGACAGTGAGGGCAGGAGAAGGGCAGACTTTCTTCTTGGCTGGGCAGTGAAGGCATTTTGCATCCGTATTCACTTTAAACGTAGTGTTTGCACTTTAAAGTGCACCAACAAATACTTTTATCAGCAGTGCACTGTGAAGTGAACAACAGTGGGGTGAGCGAGGTCATGTAAATATTTTACATTTCATTGAGGGGAATTTAGGAGCACATTACACACTTTTCACTTCATCTCCAATAACTAGCACAATATATTATTAACTGTACACATGCATGTTGTTTTTTTAAAGAATCAAATGGTGTTTTACCTCGTGAGGCCCGAAGTCTTCCTCTTCATGGTCAGCTACACCGCAGTTGCCAAGGTGATGATGACGCAGTCCCTAACAACACACACATACATGTACACACAGTCTCAGGTAACCGCCTCCTGTTCACTTTCACTCCCGGAAACAAAGAACACCAGAGAGAATCTGAATTAAATTATAGACCTACCAAATATATAACATACATACATCATTTACATATTAGGTTCCCACCTGAGTATCTGTTAGGTACACTGTGTGTATAAACTAAGTTGAGCAAAAGGTAAACGGTACTTAAATGATACAAGCAGCAGATGTGTGTGTTTCCATCGGGGGGGAAGGAGAGAGATCTGACAGTCTAATGCCTGCCATTACCAAAACTGTAACCGTTGAGTTGTGCCAAGATAAAGTTTCATCTGTGTCAATCTCACCTCCCAGATGGCATCGCTGCTTTTGTGTTGCCTTTTCATTATTAATGGGGGAGTGTTGCATAGCTTTCTGTCAAAGAGATGCTAACTTATTGTCTCACCGTGGCCAGATGTACTACTGGTAAAACAGGCTGCTTTGTCACCTTTCTGTGCCTATTACAGAAAACTCCCCCAAACTGAAGGTGAAGTAGTCACACTGCTTTCCTGCCATCCATTATGCAGGATATGGCAATTCACACAAAAGTAACCCCACATGCATTATTTAGAGGCAAATGCAGACAAACAGATTTTCCCCACCCGGACACAACGCAGAGAGCTTTGCAGCTGCTGTGAAGAATAGGTACAAAACGGCCGGCGGATCAGTCTGCTCACGTTCTGCATAAGAGGATATTTACGACGATGTCCCCCTTAGAACAGATCATGAAGTACACCTAAATCATCCCCCTGAACAAACAAGCTAGACGGGGCTTTATTAATGACTGCGAAGCCACCCGGCCATTGGTGGCCTTTTCAAATGAGGAAGAGAGATTGTTTGAGTGAAATAGAAATGAATGGTCCTCATATTGTCAGTCCTTGTTTTGAAAGTTGAAAGTTATTGTTATGGTATATGTAAGCTTGTATGTTTGGTGCTGTGAACTTTGTTGTGTTTGTTCAAGTGACCCATGTTACAATCACTCCTTGATTATCCTGCAATGCAGAAACAATCAGAAGTTAACAAGGCACAATAATACCTCATTAATATACATTATAATCAATACTGTGCATGCAAAGTGGATCTTCATGCGACAAACCACAGGGATCTTTCTTTTTTTTTTGCTCATTAAGCATCTAAAATGTGATCTAAATAAGATTCCCACCGATTTGCACCTCCCATTACCCGGCTTAGCTGTCGTTGATCGTTTATGCGATTAAATATAGACCTAAATCTCCTTTTTTTCCAATTAATTTTCCATGCAGGCATAAGAGTGGCTAATGATGTTATCTTACCTAATTAACCTGTATAGGGATTCAACTCCAGGACAGGGGATTGTTCATTCTTCATCCAAGTGTTCATTATTATCATTACAATCATTATCATAAAGAGGCTAACTTATGATGTTGGCCGCGCTATCACCATTAATCTAGATTGAGTCCTATGTTTTCTTTTCTTTTTTTTTTTTTGGAGTAGGGGGATCCTTTGGGGTCATTTTTAATTATCACTAAAAGGATGGGAATTCTAGCAGCACTGAATAAGTTTAGTGGTGGTCACAGCAATCACTGGAATCCCGTGAGGACGCGTTGAAACGGATGTGACTTGACTGCTCATGACTGAGGGGACATTTCCGACGTTGCCGTATTCAGGGCACTGAGTCCAGCGAAACTCTCCTCGCAGTTTTCTGTCAGCTTTCCCGTCCAACGTCGGCTTCAACCTATTAACGCAGCAGACTTGGAGCAGATCAATAGCCTTCATTGGGCCATGTGTCATTAGTTAATCGGATATTGATGAGGCCATCGACACACTCCTAATTAATCTCAGGCCCAGTGCCGACTTTCATACGTTTCCTTGATTATGCAATTCATCTTAGTCCCTGTACATCAGCAAGCTGTCACTTCCTGTTTGACAGTGATTTGTTTGCTGTCAAATCTCACTCTTGTATTATATTTTCTGTCTTTACTCGTTTTAAACTGTCACATAGTAGCAGCAGCCTTACAGTAAACAGGTATCAACGCATGTGTATGTATTTTAGGTTGTTTACTAGAGATGTGCTCATCAATTTCTTAGAAATTCATGACATGGAACTTTGTTTAGCATTTTAAAAAAAGCATAAGAAAATTAGTCGACTAAAAAAGGCGGGAACCTAAAAAAATAACCGAACACATCAAAGCGTAGTTGTACTATCCCAGTACCCCGATGTGTATGTATATAGGAGTGAGTATTTATGAAGTATCATGCATGTAACCCTGTGTGTGTGTGTTATAATGTGTTGACGGGTACATGCTGATCAATAGAGCCGCGCATTAGCGTGCTGGTGTACAGATGAGAGAGCACCTGAAGGTGACCCTGACTACTGGCATCACCACAGGGCTCCAATAAGCTCCTCAGTCGCTGCTCTGCAAAGCGCAAATCTCTAACTTTTAGCCTGCTGCTGTTGGTTTGATTATTGTTTATAGATACAGCCGAGAATTAAAGTATGGCCCGCAGGCAGCATAATTATTTACAGCTGAAAACTCATATCATTACCAGCATGCTCCTAATTGCCAGAAGTAATATCAATGTTAGTTGATTAAGTGCATTTTTTTTTTCATCTTCACTCTCCATAATGTGAAGAGATTGTTTTCCCTCAGCATATGGGGTGACGGTTTATCTCAACACAGCTGTTCATCTGGCTTGACTTCTATTTTTTTTTTTTCACTGTTCATTCCAAAATACAATATTGCAGCATCTTCAGAGGGTAGCGATCGATTGCTCCACTTTCTGTAGTTTGTTCACAAGGTCAAAGAAAACACATGAGATTCAACCCTTCGTTTCTCAAAAATAATTTATCTTTGTAAAGATTTTCCTTAAATATATACAGACCTCTGACTCAAGCTGATGTCAGAACTAAATAGAGAGGCCAGTGGGCTGTAAAGCTACCTTTGATTGACAATCTAATGATTAATTAAAACAAATGTTTATTTGGCCTGGAACTCCCTCCCTCCGCTAAGGACATGTCAAAATATTTCATCCTGTATTTTAGGCCGGCAAGAAATATGATGCTATTAATAACACCGCCTGTGAAGGGGAAACACATGAACCTGAAGGCTACTTTATTATTCACATGCAGATTACTCAAATGTGGACGTGGTGCTGCAGCACTAGAAACATGTTGCACATAGAAACCTCTGAGTTCACAGAGTGATTATATCTCGAATTTTAGAATTTCATTTTAACAAGGCAAAGAACAAATTGCAGCACTACAAACATGTTGCACATGTTTATATATATATATATATATATATATATATATATATATATATATATAATATATAAATGACTCATGACTGTAAGACTGTAACAATTTGTTCTTTGCCTTGTTAAAATGAAATTCTAAAATTCGACATATAATCAATGTACACATTTGCTTTGTATATACAACAACTGCCATTCTTATCAAGATTACAGTTTTACAATTGACAAATTATTAAAACTATTGTTGATAATGATATCAGATATGTTGCTGTTTCTTACTTAAATGTTGATTTAGTACTGCAAGAAAATATTCTGCATTTGCTGACACGCATTGTTGTGTCTGGATTCCGGTCTTCCAATCAGAGGTCAGCGTCATTTAGTCTAACTAGTTGGTTTAAGTTATTTCTATTGCATTGGCTTTGCTTTCTCTGGGACCACATAGTTCATTTTGTCTGCAAGAGTGGGAGTGAGTGACATTTGAGAAGAAGGGAAAATAAAAACTTCTATCTGAAGCCTCAACTTTGCATCTATCAAACTTGGGAGTAAGTACTGTGGAAGTTAACTTGCCTCGCATCATGCATTACATTATTACATTACATTTCGTTGATACAGCAAAGGAAATACATGGAGGAAAAGCCACAGGAGCCAATATTTCTACATTTCCTTTAGCGCATCTTATCTTGTGAGAAAATAAACGAACGCGTCTAGCAATGAACAGCAACAGGAATCCATCCCATCCATCTAGAGTTAAATTGTGCAGAGGACTGGAATAATTGTTAAAAGGGCAATGCAAAGAGTGATTAAAAGTGGGCCTAGGGTCATCATTATGGCATGATCTCAGCGAAACTGAGAGCAAGGGGGGAGTGTTTGAGAAGCATCCTGCTGACCAACAAGGGGCATCGTGCATGCTAGAGACTCCTCTGTGACACGGATTTATTAATTGATGATTTATTGAGTCAGTGAATCTGCCCCTTTGATGAGTACACTGACTTCACCCATAAAGCGCTTGAGGAAATTAGACAGTTGTCAGAATGAAGCTCTGCACTATTAATACGTTGTCTTTCTTTCTTTGTCATTGCTTCCGAGACGCCGTGATGTCATCACACAGTGATGGCCTTGTGATCCATTTTAAAAGATCAAGAGGCCACAGGCAGTGGTGAGACTGAGGCTCACAGGTTCGGTATGTGCTGGAAAAGATATGAAATACAGTCTGAGGCATTAAGCTACACGAGCTGACGGATGAGTTTGACTCATTCAAATCATTCAAAGGAACCACACTTTAGTGACTCGTGATGAAAGAAAAGAGACATGTAGAATAATGATGAGTTTGTCAATTGATCACTGTATATGTGGTAACGCATACAATTCTCACATTTAAAAATATTTTTTTTGATGACCAACATCAACCACCAAACCCTCAAATGTGTGTAAAGTGGCTTTAAGAGACGTTTATTCCTTTTTTTAAATTAAGAATAAATCTGTAACAAAAGATGTTATTTCTCTCCATTAAATTAAATTTGGCGATAGTTGTTTTCCAGCCAACTTAATGCGATTAGTTTGTAGCTCTGCTCATCTTCTTGTGCTTGACAATGAAACCTATGTTTCATTCCCGTCGTTAGCTGAAAAGCGAGGCGATTATTGGCGCCTTCCCTGAAAATGCTGTAACGACATTTTGAGTTGGATTCAATAATAGTGGCAGTAGTTGCACTTGTCTTTGTGCAGAGAATTTTCTTGAAGGTCAGAGTAAAATCTGTCATTTTTTGACTAAAGACCAGATAAACTTGATGATGGATGTTGAAAAACTTCACCTGACAACTAATCTTGTCAGAAATCTGCTTTGTCAGAGGGAAAAAAAATCCGGGCATTAACAAATTCAAACCTTTCATCATTGCACTTTGGAATAAAATATTCCACAGTAATCATAGTCTCCCGAAATAGATTCTGGATCCTGGATTGAAATTTTAGATCGCATAAACCTTCAGTCAGACATAAAGGTCTGGGATTGGATGTTGCTTACCAAAAATACACATTTCTATGCATACAGTAAAGCACTTCCACTCTGTTGTCTTGCATGAAATTGTCTTCAGAAAAAAATGAATGCAGCTTTTACCTCACAAACCCTATGACACAATGCAGGTGCATCATGGGTGAGAAGTTAATTCAAACATTATGTAATTTCAAATTCTGGGAGGTTTTGATTGTATACCGTGGCACTCAACAGCATAGTGAGTATCTCACAGTGACACACACATCATAGGATTTGAGTGAAGGGCATCAGCCCGAGTGATGAAGTCATAATGCTTGCAAAGTAATCTGTAGTGTGAAAAAAAACTAATGTCTTATATATTATAATTCATTCCCATGCATGGTGCTTTAATTATAAGGCTCAATTATAAGGCTACCATGACGTGTTCAAATAAAACACTAATCTTGTCAAATTAAGACTTAAAGTATTTTTGAAGAAATGTTTTCACAGGAATAGATTTAAATACGTTGGGAATCACAAACAGCTTAACTTCCTAATACTGTTTAGCAGCTCATAATGTAAAGTACTAGTCAAAGGTTTGGACACACCTTCTCATTCAATTGAACGAGAAAATGTGTCTGTCCTGGACATATAATTATAATATTAAAACTATGTCCTGCAGAGGCACGGCAAAATATGCAACCCAAGAGTATCGGCTAGTATACTTACTTTGTAGTTTTGAATACTTACTCTAACATACCCGGTTAGAGAAATGTGTGAAAGTAAAGTTAAGGCTAATAGCCTTGGCTTGGGGGCGGAAAAAAGGCTAACTCCGCTCTAAAATAAACACAAGTCGCAGCTACTCGCGTTGAGGAGGATCGGTGAAACACCCGAGGGTTGAACGTAACATTAAGCAACACTACAGCACCAAAGCGCTGACGGAGTCAACAGCTGACGCAAAGACTCTGGAAGTGGTCGCATGCCTTGGTGGCCCGCATTGCTTTTACGTGAGGATTTTACACAATTGTTTTTAAAGAGTCATACAAATGAAAATTTGAGTCTATATTTTGCCATCCAGAATAAATTGTTTCTTAAAAAAGGCTTCTTTTGTTATAGGGCTTCTTTTGTTATAAAGGCAATAACGTTGGTTATCAGTATGATACATTTGTTTGTAGTTAATTACATTTCATTTTATTTCCTGGTGTTTTGTCCATGACACTTTTTGCCCTTCCATGTCGGTCAAGAAGAAAAACTGCCTTGACATAATATATTGTTTTTTTTACATAACCGTGCAGCATCATGGTGAACAATAACAACTAAAGTATACCAAATCATTATCATATCAATTAGTTGTGCATACTTTCAAAATGTTTAAAAGTAAGAATTAAAACACAAAACCCAAGAAAGAGGAGTTTCTTTCGCCTGTCTACTCAGAAATGCTGATTCACAGATGAGTAACGAGAATGGGCCAGTTTTTCCTTGTATTCCTGCTACAACGGCCTGAAATGGGTTCAACCCAGAGGTCCCAGCTCACTGGACAACCCACACATCAGTCTTAATATCTAGGAGAGTGTTTGAAATGTAAATGCCTTCAATGACCAACTCCACTCAGCCGGCCTTCAATGGACATGCAACGTTGACCCCTAGGCCAGTAGCAAACTCATTGGACTATTCATAGACTGTGTCCTCTGCCTCTTTCCTTTTAAGTTTTTTAAAGGGTGTAATGTTCACTCTGTGAGTTTAACCTGGATCTCTTTTGAACTTTTAATGATCTATTTCCTACAGTTAATGATTCAACACTAAGTTTACTACTGTGTGTGCACTGACATATTAACATGCAGGCAAAGGAAGGACAACTTATGATGTAGAGTTAACCGAGGTAACACTGTACTCTGCGTTTGCCTCATTTAACCTACCGGATGTTTCATACTTCAACATTTTGGCAATGATTAGAACTAACGTTTGTCAGCGTGAGATCTAAGACGTTTTAATTTACTGTCAGTTGAACAAGTTTATTAAAAGCTGTTTGCCATCCACACAGCCTCAATTACTTGACTTTTAGACAAATGGATTATTCCTTTTGGTTAAGTAACCTATATGTGTTTTGGGTAAAGCAGTATAACTACTCTCCAAGGTTCCGTAAGGTCACGCTAGCTAGCGTAGGCCTAACCTGAAATAACTTCCTCTGTATTTTCTAGTTTTCTCCTTTTATTTTCTGTCAGGATAAAAAAAAACACAGCGCAAACACGGCACATACCTGTGAACTCCTCTATTCGAGGTCATCGAGTGCCGAGGTTGGTTTTCTTACCAACAAGTAGCAACAAAATGAATCTTTGTTTTGACATTGTAGGGCTTACTAGATTATTTTATTATTATTATTATTTATTCAGTTATTACTATTAACTTCAAGTGTTGAAGGTTGACAGCCTGAACTCATACTTGTTTGTGACTTTAAAGAATGCAGGGTTTAAAGCCAGATAATCCTCAGACTTTGTAAGTACACACCTTGTTTGCGGTGAGATGAACAGCATCAGCAGTCCCTTTGTTTAACCAGAGATGAAAAATACATAAAAGGCTAAGTCAATATTATTACAGGTGACGCATTTTGTCAGGATGATTCTATAATTGCTGGCTTCGGATTACACATTTTAGCTCAACATCTCTGAGAGATTAGACTCTTCCGTGAATTTGTTGACAGACTGTAAATCCTGCACATTGCATTCAATTTTTTTCCCATCAACAAGTAAACACTCGAGACGAGCATTTAAAAAAGTTCATTACTTTACTCCATTGCCGGTGACATAATATCAACATTACATGACATAAATCATATTTGTGAAAAATGAACAAATAAGAGTATGCAGTTAAAGCTGAGCGGGGCCTGAACAGGGCAGGTCTAAGAGCACAATATCTCCGGAACACAAAGTTATGAAGTCAGAAGCAAAGCATCCTCTGTTGTATAAAAGTCATTCATTGCTCGCAGGCGCCCAAACACGGAAGAAGTGGAGCCGTGAACGTATTATGAAACGAGATTGGAGAGTGGCAAATTGGTAATTAGCCTCTACGTTGCAAATGAGCATTGCAGTCTTGCTTATGACTTTCCTCTCTGGTCCCCAAAGCCTCTTCTATTAATTTAGCTCTGAGGGGCCATCCATAAACAGGCGGAATAAGCCGTTAGCCTTAACGACGAGTGCAAATGAAGGGCTGGCTAAATATGCTGAAGGTAACAGAGATAGTGAAACATCTAATACTCAAATTACGGTGAGTAGCGGAAAAAAATAGTTTTTCTCAAGTATTGTTGGAATCATGCATCCTTCTTGTGCAATTTCAGAGAGAATATGTACCAATTAAAAAAGAATATGCTTAAAACTATTTCCATTGTGCGGGAAACACCATCATTGCCTGATCATGTTACAAACAAAGTTAGCCCAAGTGAAAAAATGTCATTAGGCAGGTTACTCCGCCCACGTTTATGATGGAAATCCATTCTTTGTCAACTAAGACTTTTTTTTGTAGAGTGCATAACAGAGAGACCGATAATCCACGTGGAAGCTTTTCTGCATTCAAGTACCGACTTGGCACAATATGCTGGTCTGGCATCGTTTGTCACATATCATGTTCTGTCTCCCGGCTTTAATGGAAATGTCTCTAAACTCTTGAAATGCTGTCTCCCTCCCTCATGAGGTCAGATTCTTGCCTCAGAATTCATTCAGCCCTCTGGTTGTCTTGCATAAGAACAAGCACAGCCCATTACTACCAAATGGAAAGGAAGGAAGTAAGACAGAAACCTCCAAATTAATTTACAGTGGAACACACCTTACAGGTAACTGACTTGAGTTTGATGTAATTACTCCAGAAACCATAAATGGCTGTAATTGAGAAAAAGCCTACAGCATACAAGGATAACGGATGATGAGATAATGGAGGCAGTGAAAGTCTTAGCTATTCAGATTAATGTTTGGTGGAGAAATATCTGGCTTCTTTCTGATGGATTCTCACAAATACACCTCACCAACACCGGTAGCCCTGGTGCCCTGCGCGTGCCCTCCCCTAAGCGTGGCGCTTATATTCAGATGAGACATCTATTAGCTCTAAGTGGTCTTTAGCCCCTAAATTCTGCCATTTCACAAATTACCCAATTTTCAACATTAGATGTTAGCCAGTGGCTAAAGGTCGAAAGGTCAGCTGTGGTAAATATGAGGTGCAAATGTGCAGTTAGAGTGATTAATAAGGGCTCGTTCAAAAGCACTTAAGTGGAGCGTGCGCCCCGTTTACCAGAGAGAAGGATGGGCGCCGGCCATTCAGGGTGAGTGTCACTGCAGCTTTTAAAATGTTGGGAGATAGTTCACTGTGACTGAGTCATGCGCTGCCCTGACCTCGGCTGCGCGGATGGCTCAGGTTTTAAAGCCATCCCTCTCCCTGCTGTGGCCTACATAGGGTCCTAAATGGCTGCCGCATGGTTTAACGCGAGGGACAAAACAGCATTAGCTCTGCACCTCAGTGAGAAGGAGAGAGGCCCGTCGTGCCTGCAAAGCAGACTGGGAATGGAGAAAGAAAAAAGGGAACGAGCACTCTCGCCCTTCCACTCCACCGAGTATGCACCGGGGCAGACGGACGTATGGGTGACGCTACATTCTTTAAAGGGAGTGAGGCAAATTCCTGACCCTCACTTTCCACCCCCGTGCCTCTCTCCCGCCCCGTTGCTCACAAATTGCCCGTTCGAATGTCAGCCCTCCTCTTTATCAAACAAGTCCATTGTCTGCCAATTCGTGGGAGGCGCTGACAAGGAGAGGCTCGCAAACTGTGGAACCTCTCGCCTGTGAATGAGCGCGTGTGTTTTTAGACGCGCTCGCTGGCTGTCGTGTTAGCGGCACACATTCGGACCAAAAAAAATAAAAAAATCAATACAGCTTTGCATGGGCCTGACCCACATACAGTGAGGCCAACGGCTGCCCAGGCGCCGTCGTTCCGTTATTTGGCTGCGTGCGTATGGAGAAATGTTTTTGCGTGCGCCCACATGTACATCTGTGTTTGCATGTGTGCATATGTGAATGTGTCTGAGAAGGTCAGGTGTCTGTTTGCGCGGCTTAAGGAGTGTGCAAGTTTGTTTGGGAAATACACGTGTGTGTGTGTGTGTGTGTGCAAATCTGAGTGGGTGTTGAGTTCACACAAGCCCGTCCTGCTGCCTGACTTCACTGCCACTGATTGCAAGCGACGCAGAGCTAATAAAAGAGCAAAGCTGACTGTCAGCAGCGATTAGGCCGACCACGCAGACAAGACAAAGAGGGGCGAGCACAGCGGCATTAGCTGCGGTCATTAAACAACTTTAAGTCAAGGACAAGACTAACCTGGTTTACTAAAGGCGTTGCAGAGCTGTTTGCTGTCATTCTGAGGCCAAATTTTACAACCAAAACTTTAATTCAGTGCGTTTGAGTGTGGAAAAATGGATGTGGTGAACACACACACGATCACATGAATATATGTCTTCATTTATTTAGTAGGTAACTGCTATTCTTCTCATTCTTCTTCTTTTTCTTCTCAGAAACCTTTTTCTTTCCAATTAAACATTATTACGGTGCTTGTGTTCAATGGCGTTATCGGGGCCTACCAAGGGTTTTGTTTTTACAGGAAAAGGAAGTGATGTAATTTTATAGTGCAGAATTACAGGTGAGTGGTGCACAGCTGCAGAGATGTCTGTATTGGGAGATTGGGAGAAGAACCCATTCACTCAGTTCCCAGATTTGTTCCAAGAAAGGTTGGCTGCCTTTGCAAGTAACTAAAAATCTCCTGACAGGCAGGGTGGGATTAGTAAGTTTCCTAATTTTGCCTTTCAGCGATGTAAGCGCCCCGGCTTGCTGGCTTGTACGAAGGTTACCTCACCATCTCTGCTCCACCCTTCTGTTAACATCATGCACAACGACGATATCATCTCCAGATAAATCCGATCTTAAACCAACCCATCTACCTTTTTTTTAGGATTAAAGGGTTATAAATATATGTAGGATCATGGAAATGGCAGAGGGGGGTGTGTTGCTATTGCAAAGAAGGCTGCTAAGGCAACAGTCAACCAGTTATAAGGAGGGCTCCTGGCACATCAGCACTTAGTGGGACATGTATGAGCCAAACTAGCAGCTAGGTTTCATCCTCTGTGGCCTCTAGGAGGAAATGCAAGCTTAAATCGGAATCTGTTGATGACAGCCTGAATTACCAGATGGATAAAGAGACGAAGGGAGACAAGAAATGGCATGGAAGAGAGAGAGGAAGACAATTTTCTTTACTTTTGAATCTGAATCTTTGTCTTTTGTTACCACTTCACCTGCAAGTGACAGGGTTTACAGCTATTCTTACCTCTATATTATTTGTGAAGAAGGTTGAATCCAAAACTGTATGTGTTCAATGCTTGGCCTGTACTTCATTAACCGGATACGTGGCACATTTGGATTCCCTGGTGTTACAATTTAGGAAGATGCCAAAACTTTTAAGTGTGTTGGTTGTGATGAATTAAAAATGACAAAACACATACTAGAGAGCTAAAAACCGAACGTCCGTGTCCTGCAGAAAAGCTGTTATTTCTCTCTTAGTTGAATTGGAAGACTTAATATATGGATGTAGGGATGTAGGGACGGACAGATGGAGGTAATTAAATTAAAGAGGTGACCTGAAAGCCCAGACAGGAGGCAGTAAAAACAGCATTTAGAAGTGCATGTGGTATTCCTTAGGAAACTGTGTAAGTGAGATGTAAACGGATATCCTTCTTTTAAACTTTGCCTCAGTAATGATATCATGACCCTGATTGTTTCAATTGTGTTATTATGATGATTTCAGACATTTGGTTTTGTGTAGTATTGTGATAAAACATGTTAGTTGTCATATTTGAAGAAAAGGTACTGATATTGAATTACAAAACATCTTTGTACAATGTGGAGAAAGAGTCAAAGTAACATGATATGAAATGTTCAAGTTTTTAATGCCTCTGAGGCAATTTAGCCCCAAAAAAATGGAAGAACAGAACTTTTTTTTAAATGTATATCATTTATACATTCGCATATAAAGATTATTATATTATATATACGATTTAATTTTAATTAAAAATGAAGGAACAGACCAAAAAATGTCTTATGTGGGTTTTTTTTGCATGCACAAAAAGTTAAAAGCCCATCGATCAATCCATCTTCAAACCGCTTATCCTGTACTCTGGGTCGCGGGGGGGTGGGGGGGCTGCAGTCTATCCCAGCCAACTTCGGGCGAGAAAAGTTAAAAGTAGTATATATAAAAAAAACTGACTGGATCTGTCTTTTCTCATTCTCTAACCGATTGTAGTTTCCTCACAAATTTTTAAATTTTGTTGTTCAGTGTCCCAATCTATTTATAGCTCTGTTTTTTCCAGCCACAATCTGCACACACAAGAAAATGTACATGCAAGCAGAGGCATGCAGACACAGGTTACTGCCCCCCCAAAAAGCCATAATAAAATGCAAATGCCTCACAAGACAAAACACACTCATGTGAAGACAAAAATGAGTCAGAAGCACACACACACACAGTAACCCCCATGCCTGTTTTTCCAGGTTGTGTTAGAAACGACTGCCAAGAAGCAGGGGTATCCCACAAGCCCTGTAGCCAAGAGACCAGAGCTGATAACGAGATTGAAACTTTCTCTCTCTGACTGTGTGCGTGTGTGTGTCGCTGAAAGAGGACGATAATGTTTTGTTGGATATGAGTGCAGCATATAGTAAGAATCTCTGTTCCATGTGTGTTGGGTTCAGATAAACAGTGAGTGATGTGTTCATCTTGATTAGGACAATATACAGTATGTTTCCCATAGTAGCCATTATTCTACTACCACCTGTTTCTAAATGTTTCTGCTGTTGCAAATTGATGTTTGCAGACATCAGACACCCTTTCAACACTGTAATTGTCAGTGCTTCTAATCAGGAATGCTTTCTGAACCTTTTGGATGCTGACACACCTGTAGTCCTGTTCCTTAGAGCTAAACCGAAAGAAAGAAATTTTAACATTTTAGTTCCGCACCACAATGACACGTTGATCGGATCAAACTCAAATTCCTGTGACATGTTAATGCTTTTGACCACAAAGAGCTCTTGGACACATAAATGATTATATGCATTAATACTATCATGAGGTATTCTGAAGTATTGTAAGAACTGTACTAAGAAGGCTAGATCAAACAGGTTAGCTGTGAATGCACCTGTAGGTGTCTGAGAGGACTGGCTGCATAAGAGCCACCTCTGATACCACTGTGCTAGACTGCATGGTCCGTTCACTGCACATGACGAAATACAGAGACAGATTCTTCATTTTCTTTGAGTTCTTCTTTCTATGTCTCTTGTAAAAAGTGGACAAACAAATGGGCGGAATTCAGTCTATAGTTATGCTAGCCTTCATTTCTTAGCTTTTACCAACATAACAGCTTTTACTTCCATCGTATTCATAGAAAAACCATTACGGCAGCAACTCCAAGTAACCTAACATGAATACACCGACAAATTCACGAAAATTAATGTACAAATGAGCAAATGAATTGGGTAAAGGATGAATGAATAAATAGAAGAAGGTAAACCACCAGGTTGTATATTACATCTGTTGCGGCCTGCTAATTTGTTGACATGAGCTTGTTGTCATTTCTGTTTCGGCCTTCGGGTTCATCCGCAGAGAAGTACGGTTGGAAAAGTGTGTAAGATTGCTACAGTTTTAGTTGCATTTAAATTTGTCCCGACTTATTTTTCGCTCTGTTGTTCACATGGGGGAGCCAATCAGAACAAGGAATGGGCGGGAGGGTGTAAAGGTGAAATGAGAAAGGGGTTTTTAGTACAAAGAGACTGTGAGCGTGATCATTACCGCCTGCATTGTATAATCGGTATTACTGTAATATGCATCTGTATTTAATATCATTTTTATATTCATTTTTATTGCATACATGCATTTGTATTTGTGACAGTCAAGCAGAGAGAGAAAGAATGTCCCTCAGAGCCTATCAACTCAAGGCAATGAAAGCATGATCACTTTTTGTTCTTTTGATCTTCTACGGCTATTTACACTGCTCCAGTCAAGTTGTGGCCTTTATCAACACACAAATCTCTCAGATTTAGCGTAGCTTCAAGCAACAGAGAGAGAGAGAATAAGCAGAGTAAGTAAATGAGGAAATGTTTCCCTGAGCCATCAGTGATAATGAACACTTCCGGTTCCTCCGAGTGAGTCGGATTAACAGCTGTGCTTGACGCTGTTCAGACGCGGTGAAAGCAACCATGAAACAACGCTCATTTATTTCATAGTGAAAGACCAAATGTAACCTCAGTATGTTGTTGACTTCCCCACATCTACAATTGTTCATTGGATTGGATTGAAGATTTGAATCAACACTTAAAATCAACAACTTAAAATGAACCAGACATCCTATGTCCACTTGCATCGTTATACAATCCACATACGCACCATCATGCAGTCACACTGTCACAAAAATACATTAATGAATTCAAAACTTTTTGATTGAAAATCTCTGTCTTTTCTCTTAGTTTTTGGCACTTTTCAGCTGTTTATCAAACTCTACTTTCAAAGCCCAATGATCCCTTTTGTTTGGGGCAATCGGCAAAAGCTCTGTCAACACAACAAACAGTATCTGAAACAAGCCAGACACACAAACGCATAAAAATACACATTCAACAACCTCGGCGCCGAAAGCATTATCAACAGACACCTTTTGAACGGCTCCACATGCTCAACAAATCAATACAATTATCTTTTGTTCCTGGGAGGTGTTCTATTTCCCCAATAGAAATCGAAATTTATTTTTATATGCCTAACACACAGCGGCAGCGTGTTCAATGACAACACGGCGTCTGGGGAACTGAGGGGAGTCTTCGTCCCGGCAAACAAATACGTGCAATGCTATTTTCTGCTCCTCCAAGATCAGATATTTGGGGCAAGGTGTTCACCGTTTCCTCGTGGGTCTCTCTGGGGAGTCATGTTTTGTGCTTCGTCTTCGCTCTGAGATAAATGAAAAAACCTTTTGACTTTCCCTCCAAGGAGAGAGTGCGAGCAGGCAGAAAACTGTGAGCTACGCTGTGGAGAATGCTGGATGCTTCTGACGGAGAGTGAAGGGAGAGAAGAAGGGGAAACATTAATAAAACAATTTCTTCTCATTATAATGCTGTTCGGCTTTCTATTTTTATTGTTGCGTCGGGGAACCTTTGCGTGTCTCTTTAAGTCGGGAACGAATCTGACACAGAACGCTTTGCCATGGCGGCATATCGTTGCATGTTTTTGTCATTACTCAATGTCAATTTTTTATGACATTCCAGTCATATATTTGCCTGTTAAAATAATCATAATAACAGTTGCATCTCTTTTTTTTTTTTATCAATTCAGTCTTACACACCGTTTTATTCACATGCAACGCTCCTGTCTGCTTGGCAGTGACAGAAAAATGGCTTCTTTCGTGTCGTTAGGGTTGTTGTTTATTGCTATATTGTCCTTTCAGTATTTGGACCAGATTGTATGTACCACCAATAGCGTGATTGTGTTTTTGACCAAGAAGCTATCACACATCTCCCCATCCTTCTTGTTAACATCCTTCTGGTTTTTCTGGCTGTCAATGCGACGTTGATGGGTGTTAATACAGAACCTTGGGGTTAGTTCAAGTCATTGCCCCAGACGCAGTCGTCTCTATGCGGGGAGTTGATGGAACCGACTATGGAAGTAAGTCACGTATCTCAGAAGTACTATTGGTGTAATCATTCTAATTGCACTTTGCATGATGGATAGGAACTGCAACAAAGCTAATTATACAGTGTTTATGTTTGTCAGAGTCCGTATTATTGTCATTTGGCCCGACATTATATTTGTTCTTACAAAATCAATACATTAACACGCAGGGCTTACAAAAATGCTACTGATGTCACACACACACACACACACATGTGATGGATACATCATTTCATGTCTGCAGAGACTAACATATGCAGCTGTGCATGAAACGTTTCATAATGTGTTCTAACAAACCTTACAAGTGTGTGATCTTTGAGTGTGTGTGGAGGGTGGGGGGGGTTATTAACCGGCTTGTTGCCACCTGCTACGATCACATACGGGTAGCGTTGGGCAATACCTGAGTGTGCTCATAAGAGTCACTTGACACTGAAGGATAAATCAATGAAGAAATTTGACAGTTGAACCTAAATCCAGCATTTGTGCAATTTTTCCACCGCGGCGGATAACATTCTTCAACACGCCAACAAATGACCTAGACCTTTTGATTTGACTTGCTCTCATGTTCTCTCTCTCAAATTAGGCGTCACCCTCACATCTTACTCATCGGTGTGTCAGACGTCTCTCTCTGAAAGACTTCTTTACTGTTTGGATACCTCATTTGTATGTGTCAGTATAGACTGCATGAGTATGGCCTTGCAACCATTTGTGCTGTAGTGTTCCAGTACCACACCGTACAGAAAAAATAAAAAAAATAAATCCAAAGCACTGAGTGACCTTTGTTTCTCTGCATGTGGAACATAAACAATTGTATACCATCACATATAATAATACTGGGAATGTGGTCTAATTGTGTGGGCTTATTGTCTTAAAAACCCTGCACTAAATATGACATGAGATGAAGTCACTCTACCACTCGCGTGAAAGGCAGAAGAATCATTATTATCAATGTGTCCCTAACCACATGTTGAGAGGAGAGAAATACCATAAACTTGCTCAAGTGGAGGTGTACGTTCAACTTAAGGCAGGGCAAAAACAGCATTAAAAAAGCTCAATGTTCCCCAGTAATCCAATCGCATCACACCAGTCCCTAAATCTTTGTCAAGGAAATGCAATTGTTATAATGTGTTTATTGAAACTTGGGCAAGGTTTTATTTAATAATGCTGCTCTCTAACAGCACTGGCGGTAGATGAGAAAAACACACAATCTTTCATCACACCATCATCCTCGGAAAATCCAATTTGTTGCTGTTCCTCTCGCCCCGGTGCGCACCACACGTGTGATTGCTACAACTTAGAACACAGAGTAAACTCTGTGTTAATGTGTGTGTTGCATGTGTTTCTTTCCCTTTTGTGTTCACTTGTGTGTAATAACGTTTTCATTTTTCTATTGGATATCAGAGTGTTTTGGGAAGGAATAGGGTCTCTCGTGAAGAGCAAATATTCCAACTGCACATTCAAACGCAGTCATTTAAAACATATGACACTTTCTTATTCTCATCCGTTAGCTGTAATGTAACATAGTGAAACTAACCCTAACTGGTTGGTGGATTGCCCTTTAAAAGACTTAAGTTGAGCATTTTGGATGCGTCCATAGTTATTTGTTGGCAATTTGGGCTTTTGGCCCCTGAAAGGGACACGAGGGTCGCAGCCAAGTGCAAAGAATGCTAAATAAGACATTTGACTTTCGTTAACTGACAACTGTGGAAGGGTTGAAAGTTGTGAGACAAAAACAACTCCCACAGCGGACAACACCCCGTTGGCAACTCGTCAATCTTAAGGTAGCCCATAACCAACTTTATCAGCTGTTTGAATCTAAATGGGACCGCAGTCTACAAAGAGAACATTATGTACGGAAGAAGATTTGAGATTGAGAACATAGACTCATGTATCCAATGTTCACTAAGCTAATAAATCAAGTTAAAAGAAGGATCAATTTCTCATACTTGGAGTCACTCTCTGCTGTCCTTTAGAAAGAATGCAATATTATGATAATTCATCATTTTTCACACCTGGAGATTGAGGTCTGAGCTGTACAAACATCGTCAAATAATCCCCGAATACACAGACAACCTTAAGAATGTCCAACTACTCGGTATGGTAGTAATTTAGTCCTTCACAACATTTGAAATGCCCAGGAGAGACGGTCCTAGTATTACAGTGAATTAGTTGTTGTGTGCTAATTTCAATGAGTTATTACCGTTGTGCATTAATTTGTGGGTCTGTTTGTACTTTGTTGTGTGGCCTCTGGGTTGAAACTAATCAGACCTCCATTGTAGGCCTACTCTGAGTAGCATTTATTAGAGTATTAGCTGCTGACAGCTCCCGGGTCTTGCGAGTGAAGGCCTGGTTGATGATTTAAAAATGGCACGGGCCACGAACTCACTAATCAACGCCTCACACACTTTTTGTTGTGTGAAGTTTTTTGTGTGCATGTGAAATAGGGAACCGGTGCCCAAAAAGGTTTTGTTTGTCGTATTTCACAGCGCCTGATTTTGTGTTGGTTAACTTTCTGGGTCGTAAAATTTCATGGCACCACAGAGACGCACTGCTTGGTAAAAGTACCTACCACAACCGGGCAATGGAAAGTTTTGTGTGTACATGTGTGTGTGTGTGTGTGTGTTTGGCTATATAAATGGATTATGAGTGCTCCTCACTCCTCCACCTGCCAACCTGGCATCATTTTCTCCCTCTCTGCTCTCATAAAATGCACCAGATGTTACAGATTAGTCAGCATTTCACTTTGGCTCTGGTCTTCAGTCAAATGCCATCACCCCAAGCCACCCGTAGGTAACCATAAAGGCTTGAGGTTAACCAAATGGAGGAGGGCAAAAAAACATAGTTGGGCATTGTTTGCAGATGGGAAACCTTGGTTGTAAACCAGAGAGGCTTTAATCCAGCTGTGTTTTAAGCCATTACCGTGATGTAGCCTGAGAGAAAATGAATTTTACTCTAATGTTTCAGCCAATCGAATTCTGCTCAAAGACATAGGGTTAATAATACAATGAAGGCAACTCTCTTCATCAGGGGATCAACCGGACCCGTCACTGTTTGTAAAGGTGTCCTCAAAACAACGTCATTGACATCTGTGTCTGTTAAACACAAGGCATCAAAACCCTGTGTTATAGATGCACAGCCTTTATCATGAATCCAGAGGGTGCAACATCTCGCCTTGCTAGATGTCAGTGGCCATTTAGTTTTCTGTTTACTGTAATATGGAATTACAAAACATTTTTACAAAACTTTTTTCTTTGGCTCTACAAATTTCTGCAAGATCACGAATACAACCGAAGTTGGAAAATGCAGGAAATAGGCCTTTTAAAGCAAGATATAGAATTGTCCTGCATTTCAATAACTCCATGGAAAGTCACATCATGACACACAAAAGAGAATCAAAGTCTTTGGCCTTAATAAATCCCCAACCCAAACATCTCCACGAGCAAGTACAAACTACCCTATTGATGGTTTACAGTGTTTGTAGTGTATACGCTTTGTGTGTCTGTGTGCGTGAGAGTGTAAGCATGTGTGTGTGTGGCTTAGGTTAGATTACAAAACAGGTTCAGGTCAAAGGGAGCATGTGATGTTTGGTGTGTAAAGGTGCCTGTTTGAACAACTCCAATGATGTTGCCTGTGTGTGAGGTTGCAGTAGATGGGTGTGTGCGCGTTTGTGTGTGTGTGTGTGTGCATGCAACATTAAGGTGCTTCAGATGTTCTGGAAGCTCAGGCCCTCTGGCTTCAGCCAGCTGGAGTTCTCCAAATTAGCCCAGCACTTCATTATGCGGCTCCCGTCTCCTCCTCTTCCCTCACCACCGTCCCAACTCCCCCAAACTCCCCCCAACTCTCCCGTCCTCCACATTCTCACCTCCCTCTTCTTCCTCACCCCCTAACCCCAACAGCTATCCTTATCCTATTCGCTCTGCTGCCTCGGACTCTATTCTCATCACCTCGTTTAAAAAAAAAAGAGCTTTCGAGAGTTAAAACATCATTTAAAGAAAGTCATCAAAAGTGGTAATCAGACAATGCTGGCCAAAAACAACACAAATGTGACATCCAACCGCACAATAGTTGCCAGAAAGCACCTGCTCTCCCCTCTTTTCTGCATTCTCCCTGCCTCTTCCCCGCTTGTCCCCCGACCCTGTCCTCCTCCAACCCTTCTGCCCTTACTCCCACTCCAGCCCCCCTCATCTTCCACACCTCCCTCTCCTCTCTGACTCCCCTCTGCTTTAGATATTTAGCTCCAGGTGAAACAGCAAGCCGACCCTTATGTTGCTTCTGTCTGTGAAGCTTTTGTCCTCTTCCTCGTAATTGCACCGATGCTCAATGCAGAGAGTGTGTTCGGTTGTCTGTGAATGTGTGTTTGTGTGTGTGTGTGTGTACTGTATGTGTTAAAGAAAAAGACTAAAAAAGAGAGGAGGAGAAGGTCTGGGGAGGTTGGGGTTGGGGGGCGCTGGGTTGTTTGTGTGTGTGTGTTTGTGTCAGTCTGCGTCCTTTTTTCTGTAGCCTATGGTGCAATGGTGCAATCAACAACTCCACGCCCGACCGCCCCCCCCCTCACCCCCACTCTCCCACCCCACACACAAACGCACACAAATACACTTCCATAGCCCTGCAGTGAGGTGTCTAGTTTATGCTAGCATTAGCCATGTTAGCCTAGCTGCCATGCCCCCTAGTGAGTCTCTCTCTCAATGGAAGGCAGGGATTTTGTTTTATTCGAGGGCTGAAGGGGAGGGCCTTCTTGAAAATGCATACACACACACACACACACACACACACACACACACACACACACATGCATACACAGGGCCTGAGGGAGGGCCAGTAACTGAGCCACCAGCCAAGGGAGCTGGACCAATTACATTGTTAGGATAAATGTAGCATCGGCTATGCATGGATTGTGGTACTTAACAACCGGCGCGAAAAAGAGAAACCCTCCCCTTCCTCTATTCACTCGACTTGTATTTCATGCCGTTCTTCTGGCCTTTCTTAAATGGAGAGGAATTTAAAAACAGATTTATGGGTCAGTTAAATATAGTAGGCAAAACTGATTCCCTAACCAACCACCCCTCCTCCATAACTCCCTCCATCCCTCCCTTTTACCACCACTACCACCTTCCTCCCCCCCCCAGTTTTTGCCTTCCTTCCCTTCCCTTTGGTCTTTTATAAAATGATATATCCCTTAAAAAGGATGGAACTGTTCCCCCAGTGGAACGCTCAGACACAAATTGACAATCCAGGTCTAGTGGTTTAATAGGCACCGTGTATCTCCCTCACTCCAGCTTCTCCTCCCTCCCTTTCCTTCCTTCTTTCTATCTCTGTCTCCCTCCCACCTTCCTCCCCCCTGTCTCTTTCCTCCTGACCAACAAGGACTTATTAAATGAAGCCTTAACTAAATCTGAGTTAATGAATTATTCTAACACCTACGATGTGATTATTGTAATTAATGGGCCACCGACGGACCTACCTTCACACCAGGTTTCCTAAATGAACATCTTGCAAGTGCCTAATGTCTTTCTTTTTTCGACACAGATTTAAAGCTTCCTCTGTCTGCCTTTCTTCCTCTTCAACTTAGAACCCAAATGCATTGTGGGATAGAAATCTGGGTGTCATATTCATCTTTCTCTTTTTAGGTGAAAAAGAGTATACCAATGAGAATTTATTTTGTGCTTTTGATGAAAAACATGAGCACATAATTTATGTTAATGTCGATTAGCATGATCTCAGGGGGTGATTTTTACCTCAGTACAGGTATCTGTGGGGACGGTGACCTCACGTCATTTGCTTTCAATTTTGTAAGGAGGCTTAATTCAATGCGATTGTATCAACGAACGCTTGCGTTTGGATGTCAAGCTTTATTTGGAAATCCCAAATGTCTATTTTGGATATTTCTTTGCTACTTTTCCTTTAAAAATGTTCAGGCGGAGGTGGTGCAGGAGGTTCACTTAAAAATGTGTTTACCTCACCAAACTGAGAGTTGTAAATGCAACGGTTAGCAGGTTTTCAGCATCGTGCATGGAGGTGCGAATCTCCCTTCTCACCACACGCTCGCCTCCAGCGCCAACACACAGACTTACACACATACTTGTTTCACGCTCACACACACACACACACACGCACACATACTTCCTGCTGCTGCCTTCTGTTAATCCACGGAACCAGCGCAATCCACTTTCAGAGCTGCGCCGTTGCGGCCGAGCCAAACAGGCCACAAGTTTGGTTTCTCCTCCAAGAGACACAGTTCCAAACCATGTTTGAGATTGTGTTACAGCCGCATGCACACAGGCCAGCACTGTTCAAAGTTCTAGTAGTATAAAAGCAGATAATTTGACAAAATAAAAAAAAAAAACGTCCTGATGTCGATGCTGGTTCACAAACCTCGGCCAAGCCTTTCATCCCGAAGCCAATGTGTATGGGGCAAACATTCCGTTTGCTTTGATTTTATAACCACTTAAGAAGATTCAGTCATGCTTAATCCAGTTTCTCAGCTGAATTTCCCTCCAAGCTGGTAATTATGGCAGAATAAAGTGTATATTTTAAGGCCTGCAGTTTGTTGCTGTTGTTATATACATTAGATCTGGTATAGTACCCCCACCCCCCCATGTTAACACCTGCAGGTAAATTCAGGAAGTTATCACACAACCTGATGATGTCGGTTAAGGGCCCATTCATTAGGCACTTTTCTGCTATTAAGTTACTCAGTTCTATGAAAAAATCAATATTGTATTTTAATACTCCTTCTGCCTGGTCAAAACTCATTTTTCAAAGCCGAAGAAGATGCCGTAAGCTACTCACCGTGATATTTTGAAGTTTTGTTTCACATTCTCACTGTTCACATTTCATCATCTCATAGTGAGTTTTGTTACCCAGTGGGTATCACATAGACTGCAATGCACAAGCTACCAAACACAAGAAAAAGTTTGCCAAATACATTTTTTATAAATCCAACAAGCCTGAATGGTCATGCTCATGATATCAGAGGGAAATGCAGGTGTGCTTTTGGGCTTACACAAGAATACAGTTGCACTATCTTTATACATTAGTGGGGTAAGGAGTCCAACAAAAGACCTGTGTTACTGCATCGAGATTTGAGCACTTTGCACTGCAGATGTTTTGCCCCAATCATTACGTTTTGACATTTCTCATTCAAGCCTAAAAGGTCTTATACATTGCAAACTTAATTTAAAATAAAATTCTCTGAAATATTATAATGTTATCTTGAAGCTGGTGGAACTTCTGTTGGATTACATTGCCCTAGAGATGTAATGCATTACTGTTAATCAGCTTTAGTAGAGTTTTTCTGGTTCAGATTAGCACAATAAAACAACCTCTTGTTTGTCTTTCAACAGGTGCAAGTTGTTAACGGTAAGATTCCTAAATTTTAATTTTGAGAGACCCCTGCCAGTATTTTCATGTATTTATTTTTGTTCTGTTGGCTTTGTCATTGATTGAATAGGTATATAACATTTTGTTGCAAACTAGTAACAAATGTTTTCATTTGCCTTTCGATCTTTTTTGTGTTTTATATATCAGATCTGCCAAAACCATCAGCCCAGCATCTCCCAGGTATGCTCATTGTGTGGAGATGTGAGGGGTACATGGCTGACCCGTGTGGACCCTCTGCTGTTCTGTGTGCTCTGAGCCTGCAGCAAAAAAGCCAACTCGGCACTGATGAGAATCCCTATAATTGGCCCAAACCTGCACAAATGGCCTCCGGCTCCCTCACTCTGCATTGCCAATGAGAGTGGAGGATACAGATGGAGAAACTAAAGCCGGTAAAGAGAGATGACTTGACTGGAGATTCAGAAACATATTGGTCTCCGAGAAAGGATGCGGTTTGGCTTCACAAAATTCCAAGTAATGTGGCTGCTCACCTCACTAAAATAATGTTACTCTGAGTTTGAATTTTTTGTTTTGCAGTCAATCAGCTACCTACCTAGGTTAAAAACTTGTCCAAGAGGCATGAATATTGTTTTTTCCGACTTTCTTTCTCACCCTTCCCTGTTATTGTTCTTAAAGTACATCCAATTTATCGCATCCATCTTGATACATGCATTGCTCTCTCCCTCTCTTTCACTGTCGGTGCATGTTGGTGTGTGTCTGTGTGCATGGAGCACCACTACACGTGGGCCTGCTATCTCCCAGCCACACTTCTGGGGCTGGCAGTGGGACAGAACATCCTGAGGGCCCTAACTTTCCCCGGCTCTCCAACCCCTCCCTCATCTCTCTTTTTCTCCGTCTGTTAGCCGTCCAAGAAAATGCCAGTCAGGTCCTGGGCAATCTGCATGCTGCCCTCCTGCCATCTTCCACCTACTCTCTCATCCTCTCTTACTCTCTATCCTCTGTAAACCCATTGCCATTCCCACTTCCACTTTCTCTCTTCTCCACACCTTCTCTTTGCATCTCTCTGTCCCACATTCCCCCCGCTCGTCCGTGCCCTCCATGCTCCTCTCCTCTCTGGCCTTTGGCAGCCACCGTCAACCCGTTGCATGGAGCCGTGTCTGCGTGCAGCTCGGTACCGTATGTGTGGCGACGCCCTCAGGGCACGCTGGCACGCTCGCTGACAGCTTGATTTGGACCCAGCGTAGCGGGTTGGTATTAGAAGGCTTGCAATTTACATATCGGTGCATAATGAGCAATACTTTATATGTTTATTCTGATGACTTCATTTCAAAGTGAGAGTGATATATTAAATGATATCCAGTAGTGATACAATTATATATGTTTTCTTTTCAACTACAGTTGAGGTATACCAACAATTCGTTTTTTTTTTCATTATTTGCGTGCTACTTTCTTTTTCTCTTCAAAGATTCTCTGGTTTGGTTTCTATTCTCAGGTTTGTAGCTCCGTACACTTCAGGCAACATTAGCCACATTCCAGTAAGTTGACTCTATTGGGGCAAACTACTGTCTAACTACTGTCTAACACCATCACTGCTCTGGCCAGCACCTGTTGCTAACCTAAACAAGCATGAAATGAAGATTATGGTCCATATTGCGTATGCTCCTGCAAGTCTTTGCAAAGTTTGCTTTTTTAACAATTCACTTCATGATCGTGTTCCTATCCTTGCCGAAAAGATTGTGTTTCAAATGCCAATATTAACCTTCCATGATTCCTTTTGCTGATATTGAATTTGAAGTTCTTATCATAGGTAAAGGAGTGATCAGTTTTCCTCCTTTTTTATAATGACATCTCTTCACTACATTTGGGCAGCGGCTTCCATATACAGATCCTTGCTTCTTGTGCCTTTTGTAACATAGTGACAGAAAAAGTGCTTTACTTTGTGTTGGTCTTTTTCAGGTTTATTTTCCAAGTGCAATGTGTAACATAAACAGTGCGCACAGAAACTAGAGGCCATTGTCAGTGGCTGGGATGAAAGAGTGGACAGCCCAATGGGCAAATGGCCTGTTGTTATTGACTGTTATTGATTGGCCGTGTAATTCCACTGTATAAGGATTGATGTGACTTCACTGTAGGCCACATCTGCATTGTAACAAATGGGAGGAAACGCAACAGCTACCGTACCAGGACCTCCTTCGAAAAAGGACTGATTAATGCAGACTCCTCCGGGGGCAAGGATGGAGGGATGGATGGATGGTAAAGAGCCTGGCAGCTAGCTCCTAATGCTATGGGGAGAGTGACGAGAGGGAGGGAGGAGAAGGAGAGAGAACGTCCGGGGGCAGGCATGCAGGAGCGAATGCACACACACGTGGGGAGGATTTTGACTCTTTAATCTTGCCCTGTGTTGCTTTGATAAGGAAAGAAATCCCCCCCTTGCTACGAAGATAGAGCTGTTCTCCCTTTGTCTAAAAGTTATGGGCATATTTATGCATGAGCTGTTTATTTGTGTCAGGCTTACAAATTAATTTCTCAGAGTCCTCCAAAAAATAAAGTGCGGCCTAAGTTAAATGTGACTTTGCAGAGTTTCGAGACAAAGCAAGTGAGAGTGGATGTATGTGTATTGATTGCATCCGCCAGCAAAGAATAGCTTCCTTGGTTTGCAGCCACGAGTATTTACGTATACAAACCCACGCACATTCACAGCTTCGCATCCCTTTGAGTCTTTCAATTTAAGTTTCCCAAGAGCGTGTGCACACTAACCCTGCAGAAGGTCACTGGATGTCAGGTGCACGTAGCGCTCGTTCTGCCTCTCTGTTTCAATTCCAAAATCAAGTATATGTACATGAAAAAATTGGGAAAGCGGCTTTGACAAAATGACTGCTCACATGAAGGAAACACTCACAGCTGTCAGTCTCCTTTCCCCAAGTCGGTCTCAATAACCAACACTAACAGTTTTTATTCAGTTCAGTTTTTTAATGTTGAACCATCAACATCGTGCAACGGTTCTTTTTGGCGGACTTGCATCAAAACCCACGAATCAAAATCTCCCCTTTTCATGAATCACAAACACAGACAAGCACACACTCAAGCATACACTTACACAACAAATATGTAGCTGTCAGAGATTGGAGCTCAGTTTGGAGGCCGCTTTCAGGCTTTGAAGTCTCTGACCTTTTGGTCTGTCTCGTCGCACGCCGATGCAGAACCGGCCCGTTGAGTTGCCACTGCCTTCTGCCACATTCCGCAGTGACTGCGGTGGGGGAAGCTATTTTCTGTATTATTTCTGTGTCACTGGCATTGACAGGCCTCAGAACAAAGCCATGCACTGGAGCGTGCATGGACTCTCTTGCATAAATATGCAGATGGAGGGATGAATGTAGAGTCATGGAAAGAGAAATGAACAGGTGAGCTAGGCCAAAAACATGGTAGATAGTGGCCTTCATAAGCATACACACCGGACTTAACCTGCCCTTGTTTCTTGGTGATCCGAAAGCGGAAATGAAAAACTGTAATAATCACCGTTCAAATTGTACTCGTTTGTTTTCAGAAAAAACAGTGCTTGGGCAAACAAGACAAGGTCTTTGTATGAACCTGCATGATGCTGACATTTTCACTGTACACATTTATCTATAAAAACATGAGCAGTATGTAGGGGGTGTACGAGTAAGACCTGCAGACATCTGTTTAGGAGTGAGTGCTGGCATTTTATGTCTCTTTGGTCCACATTTTTTTTCTCTCCCTCTTCCAGACAGTTACTCATGCACTTAATTTATGGAACACCTGCGGAGAGAGTCTGTGTGTGTGTGTGTGTGTGTGTGTGTGTGTGTGTGTTTATATCTGTGGGTCTAACTGTGTGGTAACTCTCAGGCTCACAGTGGAACAGTTGATGAAAGAATGCTGCACCCTCTGACTCACCTGATGATTTGCCTCTCATTTTGTGAACAGCGCGGCGGGGAGATCCCACACATCAGGTATGAGCAACATACAACGGCAGGGTTTGTTTTTTCTTTTCACGGGCTGAAATTCAAAGATGGTAATTGTTCCCTGAATAATATGAGGTTCAAGGTGTGAGGGAACACAACATAGCGGCTTCCTACAGTGTGTAAAAAGGTAGATGATGGTGCTACGTGCAATACTGATGAGGGACTACATGTGTGAACTAAACAGAAGCTCATTGAACATACATGTGAGACATCACGCCCACTCGGGCTAACCACATGACATCCAGCACAGTCCCGGAAAGAAAGACGTCCTCGTGAGACGAGCTGGAGAATGACGTAGTTGCGCTTTAAAGCAATGTAATCAAATAATCAATGAATAAAGAGTGCGTTCCGCTGGCCTTCCTTGAGACAGAAGGGCCGTGGGAGAGAGCCGGGTGGGTGGTATTTAAAGTTCACATGTGCAAAGGCTTTGTGCGCCGCTTTGGATAGATGGAAGCACTCATTTACATTTCTGCTTTTTTACACTCGTGTCTGTCTTCTGAAGCGTGGTCTCTCCCGCATGCTGCCCTCTCTCTCTCTCTCTCTCTCTCTCTCTCTCTCTCTCTCTCTCTCTCTCTCTCTCTCTCTCTCTCTCTCTCTCTCTCTCTCTCTCACACACCTACACACACACTTGCATTTTGTCTGTCTTTCCGCATATGTCTCGCTCTCTCTCAACTGTCAGATGTGTAAATACAAGCCATGCTTCCAGTAAAGCCTTAAGGCTAGCTAGAGTACACCCTAATTATGTTGAGTATTATTTAGAGGACACAGTTGTTAGAACGGTTACTGTTGCTTGGCGGAGGTAAAGGTAGACAGATCTCCACAGGGACAACGTTTTCAATGTGCACGGAAGTTAAGGACATTTGATGACTTTTGTTTCAATTGATATTTTGCGTCTCCACCTATGATAGGCTTACTCTTGGGAAATTTACCTTCCAGCTTCAGATCAGACTTGAGGCCAAACAACAGATGTGTCCTTTTTAACATTACACTAAAAATTAGAACATGTCATCATAAACTAATGTTTCATCTGTATTAGCCAAAACAACATTAGACGTGAGGCTTTACCAATTCAAGTGATTCTATTTCTATGGGCAGGTGTAAAAAAATCTAAATAATTTGGCCTGTAAAACATTCAACCCTGAGTTGGACCACGTTGTTTCCAAGTAGAGACTATTCAAGGCTGATTATCACTCTCAATAGCAGTTTCAATACTTTGTAAACATCTGGAGAGAGAGGTTACTGAATGTGGTGATAGGTGCTCACTGCATCCAACCTCAGCTAAGGCAATGTCTAAAGATAGCATTATGCAATCCCAATAAATTCTTTGTGGGGAGTAGAAAATGCCTTTTATCTAAAGTCATGATTTACCAGAGCCAGTGTTGTTATTGCTGAGTTAAAATGCTGCAGAGATACGTGTACAAGTACCAATAATAGTATCGTATTTCCTGTTGTTTAGCAGATTTAGGGCACAAAAAAAGATAAATCCTTCACAGTTCTGTCTGACTGTTTTGCTGTTATGTCTGCCTACCGTCTGCAGAAATCAAACCACATGTTTGCAATCAGCAACCACACATGGCACGAGCGTGGGACCCTGGGAAAGAAAGAAGAGAGACGGGGCTCATACATCCTGGGTCAGAAAGCAAAAGGAAAAAGGATAAAAGATGACAAACAGATCCCATCTTTATTAGCAGGACTCGGGCTGCGGGCTTATGTGTCCTTTTGGGCTCAGGTCAGAGCTTATTAAAGATATAGAGAACACACTCCCCCCCCGCTGTCTCGCGAGGCGGCGAGAACATTAAAATACCTGAAAGGGATCAGCGTTAAAAATGGCTATCGGGTGGTGACGGTCGGGAGTAGCGGCAGAGCCACTACTGCAGGCCCCCGCAGCCATGTGACAGTGATGTGATCTAGTTTAAACAACAGCTGTTTGTGATTCCAGGGGAAATTAGGAGCGAGATTCCCCTTGAGATGACAGCGACTCCGTACTCCAGTTATCTAAATGAGGAGCCTCCACGTCTCAGGCACGTTCACCTTGTAAAAACGCACTGCCTTCCACTCACTTTGTCTCTGACGCTGTTACATCACATCTCAGACCCCTCTTTGTCTTTCCCTCGCTGGTGGATCAGAACGAAAAAAAGGCCCAAACTTATTCGATTTTCCCTCATTCGCTTCCTTCCACCTCAGTCCTGACTTTTTATCCGATCTGATGTACCGGGGTCCCTTCAGGTTACATGAATACACCCTGTTGTCATGCCATTCTGTACATAAATCCACCCTCCCGCCTTGTCTGGGTGGTGCGTTGAAATGATTAGCGAGCCGTTTATTACGATGCTTGCCTGCTTGCTAGGCTTGTGGATACTTGCACATGACTTATGCCGAGCTGCTCTTCACCCCCCAGCATTAGCCCCCAGCTATCCCTGGCCAATCCTATTCAAATGATGCAGTAGAACAAAATGAAAGAGGCTGAGAAAATCTGAAAGTTTTTCAGTATTGTGCCCCCAATAAATTCCTGATGTTGGCAAAATTTTGGGTCTACTGTTTAGTGTCACATTTAACCTTCAGCTAGATGTGAATTAATTAACTCTTAGTGCTGAAAACTGTCATAGCCATTAGAATAATATATGGTTTTGTGAACTGACTCAAATTTGCCACAATATTTTCCATATTGTTCAGGGAGGCCAAAAAAAACATAAGAAATCTGACTGGCATTAATGATTCCAGTGCTGCAGCGGCTTTGGGAAACCAGCATGAAACCCTATACAGGTCGCAGCCTCCTGCGTCTCCCTCATATGTCTTTTACCAGGTCGTGTTGTTGCTGTTCTGTGTAAAGTGCTTGTACCAGCTGACACATGGGTGTGTTTAATTAAAGTTATATAGCCACTATAAATGGGGTTGCCATTATGGATAAGCCACCTTTTATGGGAACTTAAAAAAATTAAGCAGCTTCTTTGAAGTGGGAAGCACCTCATGGTCAGGAATAGTAAAAGCTGTGGTATAAGACGAATTCAAATTATATTTACATTTTTTTCCGTAAAACACCTGGGTTTGATGTCAAAGTTTATTGTCCTAGTAGAGATATTAATTGGTTATTTTAAAAAGATTATATTGGCCAAGTTAAGAGTTTTATAAACTGAAAAGCACATTGGCAGCATATGTAAGTGTTTTGATGTATGGGAATGGGACACAGTGCAACAGACTGCTAAAGGGAAACACAGCCTGAAATACTTTGGGTTCAGTCACTTGAGCTTATGGGAAGATGCTGTAAAACAGTATCTGAGTTAGAAACTGGATTTACTTCCTCTTCCACATTTAAGCTTCATACAAAGTGTATACTTTTGCAGATGAACAGCCATAATTTGATTATTAATTACTTAAATATTGAATAACTGCCCGCCAAAATGTTAACAAGGCTACACAACTCTTATCCTCAAGATAAAGACCACGTGAGAAAATCACATCTGTGCAACCATTTCACTGAGCTGTGATTCTTGCAGTCTGCGTCTAGAGCTAAAGGCTTTGTTGTCAAGTTCTTGCCATGAAAACAACTCCTCGCACCAGACTGCACATTGGCCACCAGTACTCCCACAAATATGCACTCATTCATCAAATCAATGCATTCCCCTCCCATTCACAGAGATCTCCTGCAGCAGTGAGCAGCGCAGCAGCAAGCTAGACATGTCTGTTGGAGACTTCACAATGGTTCAGCAAGCAAACATACTTCCCTGAAGGCCCTTGGGACAAACACAGCATCAAGCAGAGGGACTCCAGGAGTGGTTGCTGCTGTCTTTTTTCCCCCTGCGTGTGTGTGTGTGTGTGTGTGTGTGTGTGTGTGCGTTTCTCAATGAGTTGTGTCTTTTTACAAGTGTCTTACTGAAGCACCTGTGTTGGCCTATTAAAAAATAATCCCCCAGATGGTAGTCAGATTTATAATGATACACTTTACAGGTTTTTTTTCACTGTTATTAACTTGGTGTTGGATTAAATGAAACTATTTTGGTCAGTTATGTAATATGATGTGCCAAAGCACACTGATGGGATGAAGCACACACCACTTGTTTTGGAGGAAAGGCATCACCACAGGGTTAGCTGAATGAAGAGATTTTGTCCTAAGGCACTCTTGAATACATTAATGAGGTTGTAGTTGTGAAAAATGAAATAGAACAGAAGAGAAGACTCTTTCATTTGTTGAAATATTTTACTTTTTTCACATCTTTGCTGATGTGTCTTCACTTAAACTACCAACTCCTGTGGGCATCAATTATCTTTTCTTGTTGATAACTAATCATTAATTATGTAATGTACTGTAGCTGTAGCGTATAGAAGGGAAGTGAAACAGACTTTGGGCGCAATGATAGTCAGACATATTTTCCAATCAAATTCAAAGTTAATTTAATATCATTTTGGTAAAGAAACTATGTTTCGGGTTGTAAATCTAAAAGTGCTGTCAGTGTAGCTACTGGTTGGACTGAGCAGTGGGGTAGGGAGTGAACCCACTCGGGTTGGCACACCAAACTGGGCCTGTCGAAAAATGTAAGAGGGGTGCACATTCTTCACCTTCCTCAGAATGGCACCTTCCGAAGCGGATCCCCCGTCTACTCGCTCCCCAGGCCCCAGATAAGGAGCTCATCCGTCATCCACTGGGGCCGCATTAAATTTTAACTCTGGTTACCGAGTGTGGCCATTCAAACTTTTATCTCTAACCTTCTTTATCTTCTTTTCATTAAGTTCTCAAGCACTAATAGCCCTGCGAGTCTCCGCCGGGGTAAGGATGATGTTCTGAATAATGAAAGCTCATTATTTCTCCACAGAATGCTTGTTAATTCAAATGATGATATTAAAACTATAGTAGCCCTCAGCAGTCGGGTGATTTCTAGCATACTTTATCATGTATCAATATATACTCTGTTTGTCAAAACTGCCCCGAGCCTGGGCTGACATTCTCCTCCCGAGGAGTGGAGTGCTTCAACGGGGCCTGCAATACTCTAAGGTGACAACTGGCAGAGTTTGTGCCTTTGGGAGAGTGGGGGAAAGGAGGGATGAAGGCAGTGATGGGGAGAAGGATGAAACTCAAAGAGCAGTCATTGTGCTTCCATGTCTATTCGACATTTTTCCATCATGCACACATGAATCCCCCTCCACCACTTCCTCCTCCCACATACAACCATGCACGAATACACTCACATCTGTCAACCTCATCTGTCTCGCCTGATATGTGCATGTCAGCAGACATTTGCACATATTCTTTTAAATTCATATGTATACACACATCAGCACGCTTTCACATGCACATGGACACCCATGGCCATTAACCTTTAAATATACCACACTAGTATTGTATCTTCAAGCCATGACTAATGGACAAGGATTTTAGGATAATGATTATGAAATAATCTTGATATCATCCTATTTCTTTTTAGATTCATCATTATTCTCGCAGTCCCATTGAGAGTATCAATATTATATATGCAGCAGTTTGTACTTTTATCACAGAAAATACATTGACAATAGTGTAAAATATATTTAAAAAAAGGAAAATGTAGTTTTTGTGGCATTTTCTTTCTTTTTTTTCTGCCACACTAATTTTTTAAAGTTCTTTAAATAAATTTCCAACGGTGAAGACTGTGAATGTGACTGTCAGTCTTTTTTCTAACAAAATGAATTTCAGCGATTCATTTTATTTAAAAGGGACCTTATATTGGTTCAAACTTAAATGTCACCATTTGATGCGCGGTACCAGATGACAGCTTTAGCTGATCCGCATCTGCAGTCCCATGACAAACATGACACAATAACAAACAGTACAGGGTGAACGACATAATACGATATTATAAGTGGTGAAAAGAACACGCGTGACACACAATACAAAGCTACAGACTAGCACATTAAAATTAAGTAGAAAATACCATAATAACTTTTCTGAATGAATGGGGTGCTGAGCAGCTTTTAATGGATTTTTTAAAAGCGCTGATGCAGCTGCAGCCCCTCACCACGTCCGGCAGGGGTTCCACTGATTAGTGGCTGTTACAGAAAAGATGATTGACCAAAAGCAGTGGGGCAAAATGGAATGTGCAGTGTGGTATTGCTGATATTCTGGAGGACCTGAATGAAATTACTGAGCGACTGTAACGTAGTGAAGGGGCCAAACCTTTTGGATTTTTTTAGACCATCCAACAATTTGAAAGCTCTCAAAGCCAAATAGTAAATAATAGACTTTCAAATTAGATGACAAAAGAAAAATAATTGTCTAGATTCCACTGAGGATCCCTTTGCGCTAAATATATACCTCTTATTCCATTACCTGAAGCGTAGCATTTATTTTTTGGCATCTCCTTAAAAAAATGCCTGTGGTTTTTTGCTTCAAATGCATATCTCGGGGGTGAATGTAATGACAATATGTTTCATAAGGTATGAAGGGGATATTTACTCTGCATTCCCCGAGAGAACGGAATCAGAGGAAGAGGGAGGAGCGCAAAGCATTCACAAAGGCCTTGGGTGCAGTAGATGACACACTTTGATAGGTGTGCTCCTGGACACTTCTTGTTAACACCGGGCCAGATGCATTAAAAGCATACATTGTGTGTATTGTGTGTGTATAGTTTACATTATGTCTACAGAAATATCCTATGCATTTGCATGTGTGTGTAAACTAATTTGCGTGTTTCTTCAGGACTGAGCGGTTTGCTAGACGATAGTTAGGAGTCAAGACAGGCTCACACGGCAAAACACAACTACAACAACAAGACACACAGGCCTGACTGGTTGGTTCACCCCCGCGTGCAGACGGCACTACGCCCCGGGCTGACTCAACCCGACAATCTGTAAGCTTCTGCTCCAGGCGTCAGGTTTCAAAAGGGAGAGCCTCCAGCACAATGTCATCAAGCCACAGGCCCGGAGGGACATTTGTACAAATGTGTGCATGTGTGCACTCGGGAGCCAAAGCCTACCTGCAACATGAAGCATAAGCACAGGTATAGAGCAAAGGAAAAGCCAGGGCTGAAAGAGTCTGTCATAATTTGACGTGGTGTGTTGGATGAAAGAGAGTCGGGGGAAGTAAGTGGAAGAAGAGGTCAAAGGTTAGAGGTCAGATGTGGTAAAAATTCAGGTTAGACCTCATACTTTAAAGTTGAAATGTCCCCACTGGCTTCACACAAAGGGGCAACCTTTCATTCTCTTTTATGACAGACATGTGGAGCACTTTTCCCGCTAAGACTGCACCAAAGTACATATATTGTACCTGAGAATTCTGCTTCTCATAGATTAGGAAATATTTGATTATTCTTAGTTCACTGCTTTTACCGTTTCACGGACAGTATCCGGAAGCCAAGTCATTACGAATTTGACTAACAGCTATGAATAAGTAACTTTTATGTTCGTTTAATTTACGTTTAACATAATATTATAAAAATCCAAGCACCACATTCTCCACTCCACTCTGCACCGCCTACAGCAATGTTGCCCATTGCCTCAAACATTGTCCTAATAGCATACCTGTCTCATATAGACAAAAAGAGTGGACCGGCCATTCTTCTTCCCTATGCTTTTTGTTTCATTGCTTTATGCCCCTGTCCTTTTCCTTGAAAGGCTTTTTTAAAGAAGCCCAGTGAGTACTGAGAGAGTGGCAGGCGGCCAAGGACGGTGGACCTTGGGGGTAGGCAGCATTAGCCTGGAATTAGACACACTCGCGCTCAAACTGGCACACTGGCCATGACTACTGCTGCAATGGCCCCTTGGTTTGTTCACAGTGTAACCCACAGTGTGTGTCAGATGTAGTAAATGCTGCCAGTTGCCAGTGGTGTTTCAGTGTCCCCAGTCTGACCAGTCTCAACAAGCACAGACCATTGCTGCACCCGAACCACAGCCTCAGTCTGTGTTGTGGCTTTTCACCCGGTTGAAAAGACATTTCTTGAAATTAGCAGAAGTGTGGCTTGTCCTCCTGAAACACCCACAGATCCACACACACCTGGATATAGTAGATTAGAGTGATCAAGCCAGAAATTATTTGAATTTGTGTGTCTAATACACATGTGTGTATTAGTCTTGTTTCAACATCAAGGATTCTTCAAATATGTCTTATAGCATGTTTTTATTGGCAAGAAAAGAAAAGCCACTCACTTGTCATACCTTACGCTTCGTCTGATCTTCGCCTGTCATTCACGGCGGTAATGCTTTGAGTTGCACCGGTGTCAAAATAAATCACGCACCTTTGAAGTCATTTGACCGTATTGGAGGTTTTGTGCAGACATGTTTCTAATATATTACTCTATGACTCACTAGTAATTAACCACCTGAAAAAGTTGTGAGAAATCTGTGGTACTGATGGAGGATGTCTTCAAATCACTGCTGGGTATTTGTAAGTGTTTAAGCCTCATGCCCTTTGTGCAAGATCAGAGATGTGGTGTGGAATACACTCATCTTTCTAAACAGTTCTTTAATATATATTTCCTCTTAATCTGGTTTAAAAAGATATTGCAGATCTCAGCCTCCCCCCCCGTCTCTCCTCCTTGTCTTTTCTCCCTCCCGCCCCTCCTCCGCATAGCAGACAGTGTGAGTGAAACAGTGTGGAAACTGTTGTCCTATCCTCATAATGGATTTGGTGGCCCCCCTGCAGGCATGCACCATTGGCAGATACTGAATACCACCGAGGGATCAATGGGAGAACGGGACGACAGAAATGGAGGGAGCTACGAAAGGGGGGGAGAGAAAGGAGGGACGGGGCGGATAAAAACCGAAATCCTGTGGCTTCTCCTGTTTGCGAGCGGCGCAGGGCAAAGCCGGCGCCGTAATCTGTTGTCAAGACACAAGGCCGCTGTAATGTCTACCATCAGCAAGTGGATTATGTGCAGGGGAATTGTAATTTACAACGGCTTCACTTTTATGCGTCGCTCGGCTTAAAAGTTAATAGCATTTAGCTCAACAATAGCCCAGCCTCACGGAGCCCCGGTGTGCAACGCACCAATCTACAAGTGAGGTGCCAATGAAGCGCCGTCGTCCCCAACCCCAGACAATAGGGGGGGTTTCCACTGAGCTAATTAGCTGACGCCTGCCTATCTCCACGCCACACATGTCCATTGTTGCTGTCACTGCAAGAATCTCTGTCTCACTGTATCCGTACAGGCTATTGTCTGCTCAGGTTCTCTTCTATAATCCTATGTAACGCCTGCGTGTTTTGTCTTTGGCTCGCTGGATCTGAGTCCTGAAGTGACATGACCAGACATGGCTTTAAAGACCATATTTGATTGCCTCTGAATTCCTCCGTTTTGTCTTTTGTCTTGAAGGAATTAAAAGCCTTAAGAAGCAAAGCCTCATGTTCACAACTTCAACTTATTGAAAATAACCTTCAAGGAAAAATGCAGAACTGTGATTTAAATTAAGACGGGGGGGTGTATATCTTAAAGCAACGTCTGAAAGATTATCTCAAAAAGCGCTCCAGAAAACCCTGTTTTGATTTGAGACAGCGAGCTACAAAGTGTTTCTGTTTGACCCAGACAAGATGTAGGTCACCCTCTTAAAAATAGCGTCAATTTGGAGGGCAAGTCTGTTATTTTCAACATCCAATTTTTCCGACTATTGGCTGGGAAAATTTGTCGCCAGATCGTTAAAACAAAGCTTTTTCCAGGATGCCGGGCTTGACCTGTGGAAGAGTTGCATTCCAAAAACACATACCACCTAAAGAGCAGCAAGATGAGAGAGTCAAAAGAGAGAGAAAGTCAAGCCTATAAGATATTTTTCAAGTCATGTTGCCCCTAGGGGAGGCAGGTGTGATGCTGCAAGGTGTCTTCTGTTCTGGGAGCAGTTGAGGGGAAAATAAGAGTGGAGGTGAAAGTGGGGGTTAAACTGTCGATATAAAGATAATCTGATGATCTGCGTGATTTAATAATAACGGGAGAGTGTGTAAAAAAACTACCTTTTTTCTCCAGTTACAGTACCTATATAGGTGACACACAAACCTGTCAATCACTATGAAAGCTAATTATGGCCTGCAGTACTTGTACTGGTGCAAGAAGGCGCACCTACATGCACGCCAGGTGCCTACTATAGCTGAAACCTCCCATACCGTCATGTCATGAAAGTGGAGTGACAAGAAAACAATGCGATACAGTATTCACATATCAGTGATTGTTTGGCTTTAAGGGCCCTGCCTTTCATATCGCGCAATCAAACTGCATCTCCGTGAAATTATAGTTGTAGCTTACTGATTCCTTTACCAACTGATTTGTGTAATTTAGTTTCGAAAGTGGATAGGTAGATGCTCACGGCCAACTTTTGTTACAGTAAAACCGTATGCACATTGCCCTGAAAGTGCACAGAGCTTTAACACCGTAGAGCAGGTCCAATGAGAACAAAAAACCTTATGGCTGAGTGCTAGTTATGGTGGGAACGCATGTAACAGCTTTCTTCATTGTATTATACATTGCAGTCTGTTTCGCTGGAAGGCTGCCTCCTGTACAGGCCTTTACTGGCTGTGTTAGGTCCAGTCGGCCCCCCTGCCACACCCAGAGCCTAATATACTCCCAAGGTATATGAGGCGAATAAGTGCAGCCTTGAATAAGTAAAACTCCATTTCACCACTCTGCTCTATTATTAATACCGAGCAGGCTGATCTTTGATTAAGCTACTCAAGTGTTCTTCCTGTGTGAGATTTTGATTAAGACTGAGCTGTGTCTTGGAGCAGGAGAAAATGGCGTCCCCTTCCTCCCTTATCAAACTAGTTCTTTCTTGTACTTCTGTCTATAGGTTGGTCTCTGTGCATTGCTAGTTCTTATCTCTGGCCGGTAGCAAACTGGTTATGAAAGGGCGGCCTCACTCGTCTCCTTCGCCCACTTTCATCTGTCACCTTTTCCTTTAATGTGAGAGCTTTTCACCTGCTTCTACTGAGAGGTTTAACTACCATAACACCATTATCAGAGACATCTCTGCAGATTGTTGAAGTCATTCTTGAACCTTTTGAATTATGGTGAGTGTCACTCGCTTCAAGGTCTTGTAGATTGACACTGCTTTTGTCGGTTCTTTCTGGTACACACCTTTATTTCTATGTGACAGGTTCGTTTTCCACTGTCACGCAACCAAACTGGTGGCGCGTGTTTCCTTTTTGTCCTTCTATATGATGCTTTGAACTTACTCTGTACTTGTCATGGTCTGTCAGCGAACATTTGTCAGGTGTTTAACTGGAAAACTGAAATTTGAGTTTGTGAGCAAGCAGACTGACAAAAGACTGTTGCAGAGATAAGGTCAAACTTGAACAACGTGGCTCTGTTAACATGTGTTATCTCTGTTGTCTCTTGCAACACAGCACAAACGAAAAATCTCCTACTTTTATTAAGCGGCGCTGAAAGTCGATAGCGTTATTATGATTATGATTGCATAATTATACCAAGAAATATGGCTATAAAAGAATTATCCAAATATTGCTTACCCCTCCCTTATCGCATACTGCTCTTGGCCAACGGGAGAATAAAAGCCGTTGCTGGAACCTCTGCATATATACTTTTGAATTCTTCCCTGTATGAATAAAAAAACTAGAAACTTGCCATCTTAGCAGACGCTGAGACGCTCCCTGATCCTGTGCTGGTGGAGAAGAAGTGGAAAATACATGTACATGCGTGTGTGTGTGTGCTTAGAAAGCAGGCGTAACTGTTTTATTCAGCCGTGATGCCAAGGTCTCTCAGCATTCATCGTCGCTTCTGTCGTTAATTTGAAAGGCCTGTTTGTCGCACTGAGCCACCAGATCAATCCCTCCTCTAGCATTACATGCAATGCACATGCACACGCAAACACACACATGCGATACGGAAGCACAACCGGGAGAGAGAGACGACAGTTCCAAAGTCTTTTCGTTTTTCTTGAGGTGCTTTGAACAACATATCAGTGTGCTTTTGCTTTCCTTCTATCCTCTTGCACCCTGTTTTCCCCATGATCCTTTTATGAACACCTCCTCGTGCAAAGCTACCCGCTCCACTTGGGGCTACTTCTGTTCCATTATGCATGGTGGCAGGATTAAAACTGTAGACGCGATGGCTTTCTCCCTTCTGTGTCACGTGCGGGCACCGGGCGCCCAATGGCGTGCGAGCGTGCCACGCAACAGGGCGCCCCGCTTGGCCACCCACACATCCAGGGGAGCGGGGAGTATGCGCGAGGAGCACGGTATCAAACGGGGAACATCTGTGGCCACTGGGCTGTGGAGACCGGGGACAATGATGGCCCCGGGGCAGCCGCAGAGCCCTGGCCCGTGCCGCAAAGGCTAGACACAGGCTAGAGAGCCAACCATGCACACACAGACATTAAAACACACACGCAGACACACTGAGGGCCAGGAACCCATGCACACACACACACACACACACACACATTTCAGCACCAAGCAAACCAGTGCAAACTAAAGCCTTTTAAAAGGGCAAAACTAATGAAACGTGCCACCCTACTTTTTTTGTGGTGCTGGTGTATGTGCAATGTCTGTTTGAATGTCATGGATGGTTCCTTGTTTACAGCACTTTAAAGGGCTAATTCAGATTATTTGTAGTTGGGTGGAATGAGGTACTGGCCCATAGTTAGTGTATTACCAATCATAGATGGCGTCATTACAAACATAGGAGAAAGGCTACCGAGACTGTCAGGTGTTCTGTAGGGGCAAATTAGGCAATGGTCATCCTTACCCCCTCCTCTTGCGACATCCCCTGTATTCACTATCTGAGGCGTGACCGCCATTATTATTCTTTTGGCCATGTGATTCCATTTAATGTTTCCTGTCCTAATACTATGCAGCGTGAAGAACTGAGTCACTCAATGCTACGCCACGGCAAGAGCAGAGAGGTAAGTGATTCTCTATAAGCTCCCCGCAGAGACAAATCACTGCAGTTTATTCCTACAAGCAGAGATGATAACACGCGCAAACACCCACATATTAATACCGTGACACACACACAAACACACACACACACACACACACAAACAGCCACACACCATTTGAATAACATATTCCACAGCTGCTGCAGCTCTCAATGGCCTCCCATGTGGCTTTTGTGTGTTGACATGTGTGAAAAGTGTGGGCACGGAGACAGACGCAGACGCACATGGACACACACTAACACAGCAGATCCCCTTATGTGCGGCGATGTCACCTTGTAGAAAAAGCCCGCTCCACCTTGTCATGTTATGGTATCCCATGTCTACAACCAAATGCCCACTCACATGAAATATGACGTGGGAGCAGTGTGTGTGTGTGTGTGTGTGTGTGTAGACCCAGGTGCATAGATCTCCCATTAGGGATCTGAAGGCGGGTGGTGCTCCATCTCACTCTACCCAGTCCCTGGTGTGTATACACACACGTGCACACACCTGCCTAACGCAGACAGTATTGTTGAGGCTCTGCCGACTGGTCTCACCCAGCTTCCGTAGCAGTACCACACGTGTTGTAATTTAACTGTAAAAGAACTGTGTGTTAGCCGTGTCATCTCGAACGAGGACGCATACGGACGGTTAAATCACACAGTGGGCCTGTGGCCGGGAGGGAACTTGGATGTCCAATAAATATTGATCGTTTTACCCGGAGACAACACTTTATTGCCCTTATAACAAGAGAAGGCAATGTTGACGTGTTTGCATGCGTGTATACTTCTGTGAATGCACTTCCGTGGTACTTGGCCCAAATAATGATCTACTCATGAACTAAGTGGTTTTGTTGCCTTAAACTGAGTTTCCTCTGAAGACCGCATGCATGCAACAAGTGGAAATTCACTTGTGTTGTGGGTATTTATTAGGAAAATGCACAAGTGCTCAATCTCTAACATGTTTAGATGTTGCAACAAAAAAACGCCTGTTCTGAATACACTTTTAATGATTCACCAAGTTTATTAGTAATCAGGAAAATCCAGTAGCAGACTTGCAGGCTATAATTTCTTGAACTCTGTCATTCAATAAGGTCTGCAGCCTATAACATGATTATCTCTGAGTATGTCACCTGAAGACGTTTTTGCTTTCAATCATTTTGCAACAGTAGAAGTAACAGTTTTCAGATGGTGAAGATCGCACAGTGCGTCGCCCTGTTCTCACGCTTCAAATGAGTGGATCCTATCACCACAGAGCCGAATGCCACCGCAGTTTGACAGGGTGATTAATTTCACTTGGAGTCAACAGCACTGGCTGCAAGTCATTTGTCTGTGTGTCCTGTTTGAGTTTTGGATCCCCCCCCCTTCCTTAATCACACAAACACTACTAATCAGAGATGCACAACTACATTTTGGCAGACAACCACCCTTTTAACAAACAGTAGTCATTTAGACGGTTGTTGACAGGTGATTTCTCCCTGTATCAACCGTCCTCCGGAAAGGAATCAGTAGCCAGATAACTGTGGGAAGAAAACCACAAAGGCAGATATGAGGGAGATTTAGTTACCGGTCAAAAAGAGAGAAAAAGCTCAAAGTCAATCAGGAAAAGATAACTGTGAACTATTATGTAGGATAATGCAGGATGTTTCATTTGGTTTCAGGATTATTTTTCATGAGTGGGAGATTTGACAAATTGACAGTGTTGTCAGCAGGTCACATGCATAATGTTTGACCAAAAAGAAAAACCACAACATTATTTATTAGTGTTTCTGTTCATGTGATCCAGTAAAAAGGTTTCCCTCAGTCCCCTATTTAAATATATCAAGTAAGTCAATGTCTTAAATTGAATTCAAATTCCCTTCCCTTTATTCACAGATTTTGCTTAGATATTTTATATTATTTAAACTGGTGCTCCATGCATCCAATAATTACTCGATTTGCTTGCCAAGTGAGGCTTATGGCACAAAACAGAAACGGCACCAAAAACAAATGGGAAAAAAAGTTTTCCAAATATTCCTCTCAACTACATGATGGAAAAGACTGATGGAAAAAAAACACTGCATAATTTATAAAGTCACACACATCAGAGAGGAAATTATGGGGCCCCTGAGCAAAGGTTTGCTGCCTCTGTACAGTAAATAACACCCTGAATGTGGACCAGAAGTGCCATTTCATCTAACCGAGCCCCACTATTGATTGACGTTTGACCAATGCCATGTCTCTTTTCCCTTCTCCTCACATTAATCCCACTTCCATCAACAAAATGCAATTCTGATCCGTTCATTTATGCTGTCATTCACTGCGCAACGCCAATAGTTCGTAGGTTTGAAAAATAACAACAACAAAATGTCATTTCGCGGCTCTTTCTTTGACGTTCCATAATGCGCGGCTCACCTGCAGAGTGACGCGGTGTGATGGATCGACTCACAGACGCACACTCATACAAACATACACACACACACGGAGGAAAGACACCTCGGGAAACTCGAGGTGAGTGGGCATAACGGTGTAAATGTGGAGAGAAATGAGGAGAAAGGAGGGAGGGATGGAAAGAGAGAGAGAGAGAGAGAGAGAGAGATTTGAGTGAGAGGGGTTTGATATTTCCGTGGCCGTACACTTGTAAGCTCAAGCAGTTTCTTCCCTCCGAGGGACAGGGTCCGTTAAGTAGCTCTCCAGTGCCTACAGTTTAGAAAAAGGACCCAGGCAATACTGGACTAATTTAATCAAAGGTTACAGGCCCGGCATAGAAACACAATATTATGGCAATTGTACAGGAAAAGTAAGGTGGGAGGGATGTGTCATTTCACCAGGCGAGGCTCAGGCCTGCTACTTTATCTCAACGGCGTGAAGGCTAAGTCCCTCCACAATCTCCAACTGCTGCCTCTAACACGCATTTCCATTTTAGCTAGCGGGCCGGCTAGAGGTTGATATTGAATGACTGACTGGCCAGCACGATGACTGACTGCCATGGCTGTAAGAAAAGAAGAGTGCAAGGTTGTCTCTCTTAATAAAATGTATTTAAGCCGCACATATAAATTGCTCTCCATTAAAAAAAATATATATTTAAAATTGCAGGGTCAATAGAAGCAACAGCCCTGAGTCACTTGTTAATTATAGACACAATACTGTATAATATTTTGTTTTTTAAAGTGATATAAATGAAGGGTAGAATCTACTAAACCATCATGTTATTGCTTGGTTGAGCAATACTTTATCCTTTACTTTTGGATTCATTGGATTGAAGGGGTGGCCTCTAGCAGCTATAGTTGAATACCGACAGCTTTCAGAGAGATTGTAATCTGTTTTAGCCTCGCTCACTGGCCATGTCTCTGTATAATAAACTGTCATAAGTGTCAGTGTTCTTCACCCTTAGGGATGTACGCGGTATTTGTGTGTGTGTGTGTGTGTGTATGAAAATACTCTAAGTGCCTTTCTCTGCATCTGTGTCTGTGGTGTGTGACCAAAACTGTATGTGTGTGTGTGTGTGTGTGTGTGTGTGTGTGTGTGTGTGTGTGACGAAACGCAGCCACATACACACAGAGTACCCTGGTTTACCCAATTACCCAGTTTGAATTTGCAGTACCCACAGACCACACATTCAGACATGATATCCCCAACTTCATTACAACAATAACCATTTATCCTAAGCCCTGCTTATGGTACTAAATACCAAACAGATAAGCATTAACTCATAATCAGAAATCCTATAAAACCAAACCCAGCATGATAAGTTTCATTCAAATCATCATGTAGAGCTGCCCACTGCTCACTGGAGACACTTGTGTTTTTGTATTTCAGCCAGTGCCTCATCCATAGGCAGAATTAATACAATTGGTCTATTATAAGATTAGGCTCAATGTACAAACCAACCCAGCGCACACATCAAGCCATAAATACCTCTTGATTAAAACCCAACACGATTTATCCCTAATCATTCTGCATGCAGGCAATGTAACTGAATAGTAAATAAATGAGGTATATTTAGGCTCCGTTTCGTCATTTTAGCCATGCACCAAGCGGTTTGGCTGTCGCGGCTCCTGGGAAGCTGAGGGAGAGAGAGGGGAAGTGAAAGAGATTATGTTGTATGCGCTCAATAAAGCGCTCGTGCAAACCGGTGGGGTTTATGGGAAAGACATTAATAGACAGCATATAGAACATTGGGATTATGGGAGTGGATAGTGTTGTTTGTGCATCATAGAATATATTACAGCTAACGGAGAGATAGCTGAAATGTGAACGACCAGGGTCTTGCTTGGTGGCGATGTAGAGGTTGGGTGGGGGTTTGAGGGAGGGGGTGGTGGTGGGGTGTAGGGGGCGGGGGGATGCGGGGGGGGGGGGGCGCGGGAGGTGTCAGGGCTTTAGCCTATCAAAAAGAAATCAGCTCGCCAGCTCTCTGGGTGCAGAAAGGCGCATCTCGTCGGCTTTCACGGACCAAGATTGCTTTCACCTGCATTCCCCGGGGCGACGCGCAAAACACAGGCCTCAGCCGGCCTGCCAGTCACACACACACACACGCACACATAATACATACATATAATACATATATACGCAGAAATACACACACACACACACGCACATTCTCGCTATCTTCTATGCGTGACTACAATGGAATTATATTAACTCGCTCCATGCATTCCCAAACATACAGCTTTACGTTAGGACGTCGTACGGTGCTGAAAATGACTATTATGAGCATATACATTTAAAGTGCCTTCGTGGCTTTTACTGCTTGCGTTGGTGAGTGTGAGTGTTTCTCGGCATTAAAATGTGTGTTCATGTGCACGAACATACATGTGCGTATGTGCGTCAACGCGTCTGATAGTCTGGTCGGAAATAGTCTAAAAGCTGAATTCAGTTGATCTTCCAGGAGGTGGAAGAATGATGTCAAAAAGGCAAATCTGTATTTACCGGCAGACAGGTATCCTTGACTTGACAGCTATACAGTCATTATCTGCCTGTCACGTGTCGCCCGGGGCCACCCTGCCTTCTCCCGGAGCCCACGGTTCCCATGCATCAGACGCAGCCCTATTAGCTTACCTGTTTCCAATTCAAAGGCCATCACCAACCAAAAAGACGCCAGAAGGACAAAACAAGGTGTCATATTTATGAAGGTGTCAGCACGGGCCCTTACTGAAACCCAGGGCGCACCTTGAGCAATGGGCCTGACAACTCAACAGGGGCCTTTTCCAGTCAAGAGAAATGATACCTCGGCGGGAATGAAACCATAATCTGCGCTGCAGCGGCCGCGGCACAACGGGGGAGAGAAGTCACTCGTAAATCCTCTCAGTATTATGGAGCCCCAATTAGGGGAAACTCAACCTGTTAGATCGAATAGAAGACAGTGAATATCAAATGCTGGATAATGACTGTATGAGTTTTAGAAGTCGAACAGAAGACGAGAGAGCTGGAGGGGGGGGGGGTTGTTACGGCGATGATTACCTCAGCGCTGACAGTTCAGGTGTGTTTTCAGGGGTGGGGGGGGTGCGAGCTGGAAGTTGACATCCCTTGACTCTTGAGTATATCCAGGTGCAGGCCCTGTTCTACAGTTTCTACATCTGCATTGTGAGGAAATGGTTGGGTAATTGCAGCCATTTAACTTATCCGATTGCAGATAAAAGCCCTGTATTCTACCGAGGAGCCATAATTAGACAATGCTGTGTACCATTTTAGCTGGTGATAGGTGCCTATTACTCGTCCAATCAGAACTACAAGTCACATGGGTGGGATGTAACGGTGTGTGTGAGGGGTGTAATGTTTTCATATGACGCTGTTTTAAATTCTGAAGTGACAGGACTCCTTCCAGCTCAACTCGCTGCGCGTTTGGTCTCTGTCCCACATGATGACCCCCCAACCAAGAGTCCAGTAAAGGTTGACTGATGGAAGAGGACATATTCACATTATATATATATATATATATATAGAAGAGAGGTCTGCTGTACAAGAAACTGTGTTTGCTTGTGTTTTCCCATTGCCCCCCCTCCCCCTATTGGAATAACCCACATACAAACCAGCACTAGCCCTACAAAATAACATTTCCTTTCCTCCTGTTTTTTGCACGACCACAATTGGCTTCAATATGTTTTTTAGCACAGTCCAAGTCTAAAGTCCAAATTCAGGAAAATCCTGAACATGGTTCTAGTGCTAACACATTTGGAACAAACTAGCTTCTGATTTGGTTCTTTAAAAAGGGTCACACACCTTTGGAGCCCATATTTCATAGAGCCATTTCCATTGGTCTTGTTGAGTTGTTCATCAAAATCATAGATAGTGGCCTAAAATATTACTCTTTATTTCTTTTTTTTGTGGTTGTTGAAGTTCTTTGCTGGCTCCCTCAGCCATCCTCAGAGCTGAAAGCATCACATTAAGATCAATACAAACTGGCAGTTCAGAATGTATATCATTGGCAGTGCCATTGATCTCTAGCAGCAGCTCAACGTGTCTGGGGCAATGATAGGGCAGATATTTCCAGCAGCTTCATCTGTTTCTCTGAGCAGCACAAGCAACACACAGCCAAACCATGACCATTAAGAAACACTAACTTTCCACATCAGAATGTTTTATTTAGTAGCAAAACATATTCTGTATTACCTAATCTTACTTTATTCATCTGCGTATATTGTTGCTTTGTGTAAGCCAAGAAAAAATATTTATTCTAAAAGACTAAGACGCCCTAAATTGGTAGTCTGCTTTTCTTAATGCTTGCAGCATATCCAATCTGCTTCAATATTCTGAACAGTCTTGGTATGTTCACTGTATGAAGCACTGACCATTTGGCTTTCACACCAGTGATTTTTGTGCACCTTTGTAAATTATTTTGCGGAAAAGATTTGTGGCATATGTGGTACTTTACAGATTTAAATGCAGATTTAAAGGACAGCTGTCACGTCCTTGCTGAACTCCTATTCTGCTCCTTTTGGAATACCTTCAAGATTCAGATTCAGACAAATTATACCACATTTCATGATGTGAATGTACAGCTGGGAGTATTGTCTGGGCGTCTGACAGCCCAAGAAATGGCCTGGTGAACTTGGTTTGATTTCTGCAACGAAAGATTCTTTTTTCAACGTAATTTCAAAGTTTTATTTAACAGTGTTTGAGAATGGACTGAAAAAAAAAACCCTTGATAAGTAGCATGAATGCTACTCCCGTAGCCTAAATACATTGTATCATATCCCTGAGCCAGACTTGTTTGTTTTAACTGCATGGTTGCATTAATTGTATGCGCAGTTCAGTTCAAAGCGTTCCGTTCCTTATTGGCATGAAACACAACATTGTTGGTTTCTAAATACAAAAACACAAATGTGTCTGTCACACTCTTTCCGTCTGCCTCTCTCAGTCGTGGGAGAATGACAGGTGTCTTGGTCCTTTACTGTGGACCCTCTGGAAGACAAAGCAGCTGGTCAGGACCCCGGGCAGTGTGTGTGTGTGAGTGTGTGTGCGTGTGCGTGTGCGTGTGCGTGTGCGTGTGTACACTTTAACTAGTTTAAGTCATCCGACTCAAATGTTGTATACTATGACTTTGTGGCAGTCACTTGCAATAAACTTCAAATTCATTAAGAATGTGTTGTTGTTATTGTAGTGGTAGAACACAACAATACTTAAACTTGCCATTTTGCTCTAGAATGGAGTATGACATGTTAATTTGTGCATTTCGATTGACTTTGCATGAACTCAGCATTGCGTTAATGTTTGCAACACACAGGAACTAAGTAAACTAAGTTCAGTGTTTTTACCATTGCTCATTAAAACCAAAGGATAATGCTAGCCTCAAGCTGATGATCAATTTGCAGCCCAAGTAATCAACTTCAACTATCAGTAGTACATAATGAAAACCAAAAGTAGCACATTTCAATCGGAACAGTGTTATACCAATTGCATTTACATGACCAACACATTTAATTCATAGTCAAGTTTTTATCCTACAAAGGGAGAGGAGAGTGATCTATACACATACCTCTGCATTATACAACTGCAAGAGTGAGTTCTGTGTACTTAGTGCAGTCTTCTCCATTGATTCCCCAATAAAAAGCACATTACATTAAGCAATTAAGATTGACTATTAAAATGGTGTATTTACTGCCATACTCCAAGTTTTGTGTCCTTGCTAACACTCAATACTGTCTGTGTGTTAAATGTCCAATTTATTGGATTATATCATATTTGCTTGTTAGGGACAAACAAATGTCCTTCATTGAGTCATTTTGTCTGTCCGTCTATCTAGCAGTTTGTCCGTTTATCTGCTCAGGTTTCTCCCTGTATGTCTGTGTAGACCAATAGACAGACAGACAGACAGACAGACAGACAGACAGACAGACAGACAGACAGACAGACAGACAGACAGACAGACAGGTAGATAGATAGATAGATAGATAGATAGATGACACATCACAAAGAAAGGGGAGACGCTATCCTGTCACTCTGACAGCTCAAATCTCGCCACAATCCCATTCAAGTAACAGATGCAGATTTTCCCAGGCTGTGCGTCAATATAGGGACACACACACACACACACTCACACACTGCTGCCTCAATGGGGACAGCCGCTCAACTGTTGTGGAACAGAACACATCACACGCCCTCCGCTTGCTGTTATTTCACTAGCACTGGTCCCAACAGCAGTTCCTACCCGTACTTGTCAACCAGCCAGCCAGCCAGTTGCCGATGGACTACCTCCTGTTACCCACTGTGGTGAGAGTGAACAGTGCATCCCAGTTTCCCAACATGCAACATGATCATGTTGGACTGTTTATACTTTTTTTCCCTATTCTTTAGGGCCTCAGAGGCCGCGGGTTCACCCCTTGCAAATTGGTTAGTTATTTGATTAAATGCAAATTTGCATGGGAATATGTTGCACTCAAGCACAACTGTGAGTGTAATTTCTAATTACGATGCAGAATTCTAATTGCGTGTGGAATAAAAATGTTCTGGCATTTACCATGGCCATAGGTTATTGGCACATTTTAGACATGGTGCAGGAAATAGGTGCCCCGAACAATGCAGGTGGACGGCTTGCTTTTACAATGGGGTTATATTGGTAAATGACATTGTGGCGACCCCCCATTCCCCGTCTACATATTACTTTGTTTGGGTGACTGCTCTCCTTGCAGGTGCGTTGGAGTTGGTCGTACCACAGGGTCATCAGCAGAGTGGAAACACCTGAGCTCATCAGAAAAGCTGGCGCCACATGGCAGTGTGTCTTTTAAAAAACCCTGTAGCCCAGTGGCTGGTTATCTCTTTCCCTCCTGAGAATCCCATTAGCTTTTAGGTTGACATTAAGTTTTGAGTTTCTACACTGTAAAAAAAAAACCCGTAAAAAGAAGGTAAATGACTGGCAGCTACGGCTGCCATGCAAAACACCTAAAACTAAGGTAAAATACTGTAATTCAAAAAAATTGCAAGAACCATACATTTACGGTTATTTCCATTTAAGTTTATATATGGAAATACCTTTATTGTACAGCTTATTCCTGTATTATTATGATCAAACACCTTCAATAAAGTGATAATTGCTAAAAATTCAGCATCAAATAAATGTTATTTTATATATTTTTCCTTTTTTATTATGATGAAACACCTTCAATGACGTGACATCACACAAAAATCTGCAGTAAAACACTGTTATTTTACAGATTCTTCATGTATTACTACGTTCAAACACCTTCATTAAAGGGATATTGCTGAACAACAATGCATTGAAATACCTTATTTTACAGATTATTCCTGTATTAGTATGATCAAACACCTTCAATAAAGAGATAATTGCCAAAAATTCAGCATAAAAACAATGTTATTTTATATATTTTTCCTTTTTATTATGATGAAACACCTTCAATGAAGTGATATCACACAAAAATCTGCAGTAAAACACTATTATTTTACATATTATTCATGTATTACTACGTTCAAACACCTTCAATAAAGGGATATTGCTAAAAACAATGCGTTAAAAAAACGTTTATTTTAGATATTCTTCCTGTTTTTAAAATGATGAAACCCTTTCAATTAAATGATATCTCAAAAAGTTCTAGTGTTAAACTGTTATTCTACAAACCTTTCCTTTATTATTTCAGTGAAACACTGTTAATAACATAATTTCTCTAAAGGTTGTACAGTTAAACACTATTATTCTACAGTTTTCTCTTGTATTAATATAATTAAACACTTTCAATAAAGGGATAACACAAAACAATTTGAGGCCAAAAATGTTACTTTACACATTCTTCCCATTTTATTAGGATCAAACAGCTTCAAAAAAGGGATATTACAAAGTTTTATCATCAAACACTGGATTCTTACAGATCCTTCTTGTAACACACATTCTTTAAAAAAATATAGGCTTTTCATTTTTACTGTGAAAATAACAAGATAAATTGATACATCTAGAAGATTTCCAATGTTTCAATTAAACCACTATTGATTTAAAAATTTAAATTCAATTATCAAATATCAATTGATTATTCATACATACAGCTTTTTAGAGCCCTCTGGGAAGAATTTAAAAACTAAAAATGGCATTTCTCTATCTTGACTGTTGACCTCACCATTGAAAAACAGGTGGAGAAAGCAACACATTAGGCTGTTGAGCTGAGGGGATTTTTCCAATTCAGTATTATACAGTTATCCATAATATTCTCCAGACCCTAGGTGGCTCCATTTAATTTTGATAATATATGAGCACAAACATTACACTTTGAATCCCAACTAAGCAGTGTATTATTAAGTAAAATCAAAACATACCGCAAAAGGTCAATGAATCTTTACCAGAAGTCATTGTGCAGATAGAAACCAATTGTCCAAAATCCCTCTTATCAGCCTGATCCTTAGTGCATCTGGGGGGGGAAAAAGAGAAAAAGAACAAAATAAGATTCATTGAAAATTCCATAGAAAGTAGGCTTTCATTTTTTTACCATTCCTTTAAACACTTCTTATCAGACGTATCATAGCAAGGTAAACACACTTGTAGCTAAACAAAACAAAACAAACCTAATTTACACATCGAAATCAATCCAACCAACTATGATTGTATTATATGCAGCTAGGTTTACCATGTATCTTGTGTGCACTGTTCACTTTGCTGCCCCAATCCTATGAATTATGAAATATAAACAAATATCGTATCTTTACTGTTTACTGTGTTAAGGTCATTCCCTTCAGGAATCGTTTATTGGCAAAATATGTCAGACATACAAGGAATTTGACTTGGCGGTTGGTGCAAAACAGCAAACATTACGACAATGGACAACAAATAAAAAAGGGATAAGATAAAAAAATATGCTATGGGTTAGAAAGCTATGGGTTAGTAAGTTAAGACATATAGATAAAAATAAAAAATAAGAATGCAAATTTGAGAAATTGAGTTAGTGCACCAACTAAACAGATAAACACAAGTGATGAGTGACAAGTGAAAGTGACAGTGCAAGTCCATGGAGTGAGAGTCAATCGGGGGGGACCCGGGCTCTGAGCCCAACTGCCGATGGGAAGAAACTGTTAGTGTGGCGGGAGGTCTTAGTCCTGATGGACCTCAGCCTCCCGCCAGATGGAAGGGGCACAAACAGTTTATGTCCGGGGTGAGAGGGGTCGGCAACAATCTTTCTGGCCCGCTTCAAAGTCCTGGAGAGACGGCAGATTGCAGCCAATCAGCTTCTCTGCAGAGCGATGACACGCTGCAGCCTGCCCTTGTCCTTGGCTGTGGCTGCAGCGTACCACACGGTGATGGAGGAGCAGAGGATTGACTCAATGATGGCCGTGTAAAAGTGAACCATCATCCTCTTTGGCAGGTTGAATTTCTTCAGCTGCCTCAGGAAGAACAACCTCTGCTGGGCCTTCTTGGTGATGGAGCTGATGTTCGGCTCCCACTTGAGGTCCTGGGTGATGATGGAGCCCAGGAAACAGAAGGAATCCACAGGGGTGACGGGGGAGTCACACGGGGTGAGGGGAGAAGGTGGGGCTGCGTACTTCCTGAAGTCCACAACCATCTCCACTGTCTTAAGCGTGTTTAGCTCCAGGTTGTGCACCACGTCAGCAGGTGGGCAGACTCCCACCTGTAGGCGGACTTGTCACCACCAGAGATCAGTCCAATGAAGGTGGTGTCATCGGCAAACTTCAGGAGCTTGACGGACTGGTGAGGTGCAGCTGTTGGTGTACAGGGAGAAGAGCAGAGGGGAAAGAACGCAGCCTCGGTGCTGATGGACCGAGAGGCAGAGACATGTTTCCCCAGCTTCACGTGCTGCTTCCTGTCGGACGGGAATTCAGTGATCCACTTGCAGGTGGAATCGAGCACGTGCAGCTGAGAGTTTGTCCCAGGCATGGGCAAACTACGGCCCGTTAGGCTTTTTAATCGTGCCCGCCGCGCATGCCCGCGAACCGTTTGTCGTTACCGCGCAGCGCTGTGCAGTCACCTCCCCCGAATCCCCCCCCGGCCCCTCTGTCTCCAAGGAGGTGGTGAAGATGACTATCCTTATATTTACTCTGTGAACTGACTTTTGTTGACCACTGCACGCAACTCAAGGGGGGTAGGGGGGGGTCGCAGAATTGTAGCCAATCCGTCTGCCTCCCCAAAGTTGTAACACAAGGGGAACACTGAGCCTTCATATAAGCATTACCTTAATCCGTGGTGGTGATGGTAGTGGAGTGTGTACATTTCACAAGATAGTTGTCTGTATGGGGGTTATTTAAGGAAGGAGATCTCCTGGGAATCTTGGCCTACTGTTAGCTATAACTCAGAATATTGTTTGAATTGTATTGATTATTTAATAATGTCTATATGATTATTATGCAGGCTACAGACCGTCATTCCACTGTTGAACTGGATTGAAGTTTCCAATCTGTGAAATCTCAAATATAAAAATAAAATTCTGCTTTTCCACTCTGCAAGGTCCTGCGAGGTGCATGCAGCACACTTTATGTAACGTAGATCAGTAGCATGATGCAAGTCCACAACATGAACATAAACAAATTATACACAAACCTGACTTCATAACTTCAGGAGTCACAACAACAAGCTTGTCCAAGCAGTGTTCATCAAATTTTAGTGTCCCCTGGAAACACTTTAATCTTTTTCTGTATTTTCTGTACTGTGTGGCCTGAATTTGCAGTGTGTTTTCTAAATGCTGCACATGTATTGTCATTTGGGTGAAGTTTTTACTTACTAGTGATGGACTTTGGGTGTTGTTGCGTGTCTGTTCTCCCCACGTTGTTCCAATGCTTAATCTGAAAAATTTAAGACAGTTTCTTATAATTAGCAGTTATCAGTGTTAGAAAGTATTTGCCACTACACATATATAAGTATTCAGACCTGTTCACTTTTTATATTAGAACGATTCCATCTGTGTATATCTTGCCTCTTTTTTGCGTACCTGTCCCTGGGTTTAATTCTGTACGCCACAATCCGGTGGCATGTTGTCAGTCCTGGTTCTTCAGCATTCTCATGAGATCACGGGCCTGCATAGCGGCCTTTGCTGTGTCAAGTAGTTTGAAACAGTGAAGAAAACTGTCAATTATACTTCAAAACTTCAACCGTAGAATTAAAGACATGCATCTTTTTAAATTATTATAATATTGGGTGTGCATTATTTAAATACTCAGGTCAAGGTGAACAGTACATTAATGCTGAATAATGCACCCTTCCCTAAATCCCCCCACACATTTCTAGACTACTGAAATGAGATTAACAAGGTTTGGTGGCTACAACTATTTTGTGATGAAAGACAGCTATTTACTTACTATTTATAATGTCGCTGGTAAACTTTTACAAAAGAAATAAGGTACTTTATCTTCAATAACGTAAGAGTTGTGCAGCTGCATCGGAACAAACAACCTTGAACTGTTGTCAGACTACATCCTCTCACCTTATTGCTTTAATAACATCCATACTGTTAATAAATCAGTAACTGCGCACCCTGCCTTCAATATGAGTATATTCGTTTATTGTGTTCCAAATAAATATAACGTCCTCAGGCAAATGTGTAACGTTATGCCTGTTGCAGTTGTGCTACAATCCGTTTACAGATGCAGTAACTTATGGAATGCCGTTTTAGTCAAAATTAAATAAATGAACAAATACACGGTAATGCATAATGACACTGCATTTCATAATAAATAAATGAATAAAAACACGGTAATGCATAATGGCACCGTAATGCATAATGACCCAGTATTTCATTTCACGTTCTTATATGCAAATCAGGGGGCGTGGCTATCTATCACATTCAGAACAGACGACAGAGCCGTGTGCCGTCGACACCGCTAGCGAACGCGGAAGCACCCCCCCCCCCCCCCCCCCCGATCGAATTGGGTCGCCGCTTGTCATTAAGGGGTAAAGGTGGGTCCCGGAGCCAGACAAGTTGAGAACTACTGGGCTAAGGGACGTGAGAGTGTTGACATAATGGAAGACATCGGTGGGCTCCGAGATAGCATGCTAGCATCAACATGGGTTATCTGCAGATACTATTTTGACACATATTGAGGGTTTTCTGGAAGTACTAGGGCTTGCGGTTCCGACTTCGGCAGCTCTAGACAAACGGCCCACCAGTTGAGAAACACTGCCTTAGCGAGCCCTTTTTGCACACGTCTCCGTTGTCTGTTCTGAATGTGATAGATAGCCACGCCCCCTGATTTGCATATAAGAACGTGAAATGAAATACTGGGTCATTATGCATTACGGTGCCATTATGCATTACCGTGTTTTTATTCATTTATTTATTATGAAATGCAGTGTCATTATGCATTACCGTGTTTTTATTTATTTATTTATTATGAAATGCATTGTCATTATGCATTACCGTGTTTTTATTTATTTATTTATTATGAAATGCAGTGTCATTATGCATTACCGTGTTTTTATTCATTTATTTATTATGAAATGCAGTGTCATTATGCATTACCGTGTTTTTATTTATTTATTTATTATGAAATGCAGTGTCATTATGCATTACCGTGTTTTTATTTATTTATTTATTATGAAATGCAGTGTCATTATGCATTACCGTGTATTTGTTCATTTATTTAATTTTGACTAAAACGGCATTCCATAGTAACTGTACATTTAACGTTACGTTATTTGAATAAACCAAGTAGTTTATTCAAATAACTGAAGTGAACAGATCCTGTGTGTAAAATCAAGTATGTTTCATGCCAACAAGCTAACGTTATCTGTAGCTAGTTTACCTCACTAACGTTAGTTAACGTTACCCGTAGCTAGTTTACCTCACTAACGTTAGTTAACGTTACCCGTAGCTAGTTTACCTCACTAACGTTAGTTAACGTTACCCGTAGCTAGTTTAACACTCTAGCGTTAGCTATCGGCTAACGTTAGCTAACGTTAACCGAACTCCTCATATAAACGGCATAACGTTACGTCCGTTCATCCGCCTATTGCATATTTAATCGACTGTAAACTGTTTTAAACAGCGAGGAGATTTTAACGTAGTAACGTTTTAAACATTAAACAAATATTTTAGACTGGGCTACATAACTTAAGAACATCATCACAAAACATAATTCTGTTAGGTTGTTTCAGAAAATACAGGGTAAATGTTTTCTTACCTGATATCTTTGCAGGATATAAATTCTCTTTACTGAAGTGAACAGATCCTGTGTGTTCATATTCCAGTCTGGTCCGTTGACATCCCACAACTCAAATTCGCATCCATAAGTGAAGTTGAAATCCTCCAGCCGTGCTGCGCTGCGGCGCCGAGGAGCAACTTTCCGGTAGCAGCCTCCCGCTCTAACAGAGTCATTTGAAATGTGAGCGCGCACTATTCTCATTGGCCAGTTGACAGGCAGATTATCCCATCTTGTTCAAAGCAACATGTTGAGAAAGCCAATAGCAATTGTAGGAAAACATGACTAGTTTTAAAATAAACAAAATAAATATGTGCATTTAGTTTTATTTGTTGGTAATAATAACTACAGGCTCACAAACAAATTTCCATTAGGTATCGGGATGAAACCCATAGTCCGACCCTATACGCTGATGCACAACATTTTTCAGTCTATCAGACAGGGCCAAGTTGCTCCTCAGACTACAGGAGCTCACTAATGCGCCTAGACAGTTCTGGGAGGACATAACACAAGACACCATCTGTTGTCTCATAGATGGACCACCCTGCAACATAATTTTATTCACTTGGATTTTTGGGGTGTCTATAAAACAAGTCCAGTGGCGGGACTATGACCTTTCCATAACTTTAAACCAAATTTCCACAACCAAACATTTTGTGAAATCCTTGTGTATGTGCACCCAGTCTATCAGGAGGCTCAAGAGGCTGACTTAAGCCTGCGAACACCGTTGATTTTCGATTGCACATTCGCCACTACTGGAACTCTGGGTCCGGGCTTAAGTGGAGGAATTAAAGCCGGCCAACACCACTGTAACAACGCCAGTGTTACCACTACTGCCCTCCCTTCCCCTGTCTAAATGCAGTCTTTAGCCGGATTATGTATGCCCATGACTTCATGCACTGCAGCAGCACTGGCCCTCCATCACAAGGGCTAAGGACACCCTCTTTAGCCTCAGGATGCCCATTGTGGGCAGCCACTTTCGCAGAATCAGGCCTCCATCATTAGGGCAAACTCAGCCTCTTTACACGATCTGGAGGTGCCCATGTGGACATAAACTGTAGCATCCAAGCTATTTTATAACTGCACAATTTCTAGAATGTGGAAATCAAACGTTTTCAATATTCTGAACACAGGGTTCATACACATTTTGACCAATAGATATTCATGACTTTTCCATAACTTTAAACCAAACTTTTATGATCAAACATTTAGTGAAATCTTGGTATACACTCACCTAAAGGATTATTAGGAACACCTACTGTGTTTGACCCCCTTAAGCCTTCAGAAATGCCTTTTCTACGTGGCATGGATTCAACAAGGTGCTGAAAGCATTCTTTAGAAATCTTGGCCCATATTGATAGGATAGCATCTTGCAGTTGATGGAGATTTGTGGGATGCACATCCAGGGCACGAAGCTCCCATTCCACCACATCCCAAAGATGCTCTATTGCAAACGTGTCAAACTCAGTGGCCCGCGTTCGGTTGAACTGGGCAGTATCTGTTTGAACTTTCACGGTCTTTTGTGTTATTATCGTTTATGAAACATTGATTATTGTGAACAATTTTAATAGTAAGTTCCCACTAAATCTGATTTGGGAAAAAAATCCTTTTGAGGTTGAAATTTACAGCATCTTACATTACAAAACATTCTAGCTTTTATCAATAGCAACTTGACAATGAGCAGTTAAAGGTTGAGCAGTTAAAAGTTAAGTGTTTTGCTCTGGGAAACTACAACACCGGACAACAGTCTGCAGTTGCTGTAAAAGACATAAATCGTAATGTATCATTCTTGCATCTACTTCAAAATAAGACTGGATTAGGTCTGATGTAATAATAAAAGCCAAATTGAAATCCACAATTTGTGTTTGAATACACGTTAATATAAAACTTATGATTTACCTTAGTGGAATGTTTGTCATATAAGCACAAATTAAGTGGAGCCCCCTGTCAAGCTAGGAAACATAGACAATTTAAATGTTTTGTTCCTCTTGGGGGTCCCTGGAGAACTGTTTTTGAATAATTGCTTGATATTGTGAATGTACACCTGAATACATTAAATCTATTACAGGACTAATCTGTGAAATGGTAGTGTTCTACTGCAAAACTTGATATCACTAACAAGGTGTTTGATCGTAATAATACCTGAAAAATCTGTAAAATGACATCTTTTAGAGATCTATTGATTGTTTTTGAATTTAAAAATACAGTAAAAATCATTAAATTAACATTTTTTGCGGCAGAATATTTGGTGATATCTCTTTATTAAAAGGTGTTTCATCAGAATACAACAGGAAAAATCTATAAAATAATGTGTTTTTCTGTAACATTGTTAAAGAAAATTCCTGTATATTTATAGTTTTCGCACTTTATTTGATTTAAGTGATTTTAACTTAATTTTAAGGTTTTTTTCTGGCAGCCGCAGCTGCCAGTCATTTGACCGTTTTTTTACGTGATTTGAATGTAATTTAAGAAAACAGGAAAATACTCTAAAATTATTACAGTATTTCTTCCATTAAAAAATGGGAAAAAAAATTAATTTGTCATTATTAGCATTACATGTAAATTTACAGTTGGACTGTTAATTTACATATAATATCTTTATTTTCAAAGCGTTTTTTACGTAATTACAAAAAATGGGAAAACTACTGTAAAAATGTAAAGTTATTTCCCGTAAAATTAGGATCTTTTTTTACAGTGTACATCAGAAGACATTGCATTGTCACAAACTTGCAATCAAATCATCAGGGTCGAATCCATTGAATCCAGGAAAATGTATTTGGGAAAAATTCAATGTGGAACGTTGTTCCACGTGGTTGGGTACAAAGAATGAAATCCTATAAATGAACATACATAACTTATCACCAGAAAATCTGTCCAGAAAGAGAGCAATCGTAATATTTCCTCAATGTGCTTTCTCACTCTAAATTTTATGTGTCTACTTCTCAACAAATTCAAATGCATAGATGACCTCTGTAGCTGTTGTGAATTAGCAGCTTTGAGAAACAAGGAACAAAAGTAGTAATGACCCTTTACGGCACCATTTGTGTGTATGTGTTTGCGTGCGTGCACATGCTGTGACTTCATCAATGCAGCCATGTGTGAGTGCACTCCTGTGTTTATGTATTTTTGTGAGTGCGCGTTGTGTTTGTGTTGTGTGCTGAGCTTGGCACCTGTTAACAGTGCCAAATAATGGGCTCTGTTGAAATTTTAATCACCTGCAAGTGCAAAACAAGAGCAATGCAATCAGGACCTAATTAGCACAGCAATTAACACCTCTCTTTCACACTTTGTGTGTGCCAGAGCTCACACTCTCGGCTCATTCGATTGCCGGTTCCCGTTTCATTAGCATTCATGCTTTGATATGTTTTATTTATCAGCAAACGTTTGTTTGTTGTTGTTATTGTGGTGGCACTGCTAGCTCCCTAGATGCCACCGGCCTAATGTTTTTAGTCAGTAACTTTTTTACAGCTTACTTGATACATAGTGGAAAAACTTACATAGCAGCATTTTTGATATTCGGAGTACAATTATTGAACTAAGACATGAATTGGTAACATGAATTGGTTGAAAGAAATAGATTAGCATTTAGCTGTTAAGTATGAATAATTCGATTTTGATTCATATGATTGGCATATTACACACCCAAAAGAAACAATTGATTTCTCTATTTTGACACCCAGTTTTCCCGTAAAAAGCATATTTGGCAATACTTTTGATTTGCAAACGCACAAAAGCCCTGGCGTTTTCATTTCATTAGATTTGTGTATGAGACCTGAGAAAGCACACCTGTCCACGCATACCTATGTGGGTTGTGTCCCAAGCACAGCGTCTGCTGAGTGTGTGTCTTGCGGATTTGGTTTTAAGCGACGGCCACGTGGACGAGGTCACTGATGACTATTGATCGGCTCTGTCGCATGGGGAGCGGGGGATAGATTTGCGTGTCTGACTGTGCTCCTCCTGCGTGCACGTGTGTGTCTGTGCATGTTGCCCTACCAAACACGCCGCGTTATCTAGCGAAACCAATAAGCTCCACTTCAACTTGAGAAACATTAACTTTCCCCTGGGTGGCAAGCTAATTATGGCCATGAAGCCACCCCACCTAAGATCACTGCTGGGGAGTCCAATCCAACACAATGACCTCTGATCAATGCATGAAGCTTTGGCTGATTGAGGAAGGGATTCCACTTCTCTTTTTGTAGCTGAACGTGATGAGGTGATTGTTTGTTTCAAGCTCCTGCGTTCATTTGCTTTGGATAATACGTGCAGAAGTATACGTCTAGTCCTTATGAACTAAAAGTTCAACAAAGTTAGAGTGAAGGCACTGTCCCTTTCATCAAAAGATGAGGACCCCCCCCCCCAACTTTTTTTTCCAGCTCTTGTTTGTAGCGCTATCCACACATGACACAGTCGTACAGTGGCTCACACCCAGACAGTCCTTTCAGACGGGACGTCTGGATGCCAGTGTAAGAGACTTTGTTTGCACTCCATTTATTTTTGCAGATGTCAAATCACGGCAGCTTCTCTGGTGGTATTCTGGGTAATTTCATGTGCCGGGGCGCCGCAGATCTAATTTGATTTGGGCAGATACAGTTTTAGGAGGCAGCAGTGACATCACTTCCCTCTCAGTATGCATTCTTGGCATCTGTGTCATCAGCCTAATTTGGGGACTCGACACATGACTTATTGTTGTCTGAGTGTGTGTCTTGAGTTGAGGATACACGACTTAGGGTCAATCATAACTTCTGTAATGTGCGCCCCCCCCGAAACAAGTGTTAACGTGGCCCACCGCTGCTGTTAAGCACTTAACCCCCTCTGCTCCAGTGCATCAGTCCTTCTCAAAATATCCTATTATCTGCTGTCTACTGATGGTCATTAGGACCCCTAGTGATGAATGTACAGTATCCTACATTTTGACACAGAGCTGGAGCTTCTCTTTAAAAAGAAACCCCAAATGTGAAAACCCTAATTCATTTGCACAAATCCACACAAAGAGCACGATTGTTGAATCTGGATTAAAGCACATGAGGGGAGGGAGTTGTTACACTTTGGCGAGAGAAAAATGTGAACACGCAAAGTACCGGAGCGAAGGGGGGATGTTTACTTCGGCGAAAGTCATCTGATCTGACGCCATTATTCAAGAACCACGCGTATTTTCAAGGGAAAAAAGAAAAGCGGAGACAACAGAGACTCGCGTATGCCATCAAACCCCCTTGGGGCGTCTGTGTTTTTTTGGGCGTTCCAGAGCAATGCAGCGATCAGGCCGCGTGTGTGACCATGACTCCTCCACGCTGTCTCCCCAGTTCAGGACCAGAGGTTGGGAAGCTCCCTCGTCTTTGACACGATTTTCTCAATTTTCTGCTTGACTGTGGTGGGAGACGCATGAAAGCCCCGCTCTGTGCGTTCTGCAGGGCTTGGTGCGTGGTTGGATCCACCCCGCTCACAGATGGCCCTGTGTGGAGCCACGACTGCAGCCCCACAGATGGAGGGGGCAAAGGAATGAAAAAATGGCAGCGACGTTTCGAACGAGGAGCCTCTCCTCCCTCCTGTTTTGTTTTTCGGGGGAATTGGCGAACTTGCGTCGGTGTCATTTTGACAAACGCCATCTCATGTTTGTTGATTCTTTATTCAGGTGCACGCATGTTGTGTTTGTGTATTCACTTGTGGCTAACCAAACACTAACCAGTCAGAGGGGTCGCTCACGTGAAAGAGGACATTGCCTGAGAGACACAGCAGAGGGACGCAGGAGGACAGAGTGAAAATACGCATCATTAACATTAGCAAACACATCTGTCGATTTATTTCCAGTAAAAGCAAACTTCTTTTTTGGGTGGCCCCAGATTTTAATTCAAGCATTTGTGCATAGTTCTAATATAGAAACGCACAATTAAATCTAAGTGTGTTTTAGTGCGATAGATAGCTTTGCTCCCTTCAAGGTGAATTCCAACGTTGGATCATTTTATATTCAGAAATCAACATGTTCAGTGTCAGATTATTATATCATCAAGTGCTGTGATTTGCTTGACTATCATCTGGTTATTTGCCAACAAACAACCGAATGTAAAGTTAATTTGCTCTAAAGAGATATTTGCAATAGGCTGAGCAGAGACATTTTTTTTACTAAATCAAAGTCCATGTGAGTTTAGAAAGAAGGCGGAGTTAGGGAGATGGTATTTGCTTCATCTTGATCCTGGGGCTTTGTAAAAACATGATTAAGTGTATCCTAAATGCCTTTATCAGCAAAACTGTAATGATGTTAAATGCATACTATATGGTATCCTCTCACTCTCTCAACCACTACAGCACAAAAATATGTCTTTACATGGAAATGAGTGCTATGTGTGATTTTATTATGGCCGACATTCATATTGAAACCATTGCAGTTATTATCTGCTTAATGACAAATTCATCTGACTTCCTATCAGATTGAGAACGAACACATGGGGGACTGCTTTGTGGTTCTTAATTTGGAGCATATTTTCACTCGGGAAATCATACGTCTTTGTCCTATTCTCACTAGAGACTTTTTTTAGTTTACTAACATTAGCATGGTACTATCGGGCCTGCAAATATAGTAGGCTTTATTTGAGATAAAAATAAAATACATGTGTGAAATATTTTATTTCAAAATTTCACAAACATTTCTATCATTGTTTGTGATGGATGGTATTTGGATTTTGTGTGTCAAGGGTTTTCAATAAGTTGATTTAGGTTTCTCACTCACAATTGCTCACTTCTTTTTTACTACTGTATTCTCTGTCTCTTTCTATCTACAGTGAGCTGCCAGCTTGTCTTATATAATTTCATTACCTCTACTTGGTCAGCGTATTTCCTGACCCACTGCTGTTCTCCTCTCTAACTACACCTTCTCCTCTCCCAATCCTCTTCCAGCATTTCTCCAGACCTCACCCAAAGAAAAGCTGATTCAGCTATCATCAAGGCTTGATGAACTGATTTCAAAATGTATTGCCTAGAGACAAATTCATCCTTTTGGGGGGGATAAACCCTGACGGAGGAACTTGTGTGATCATCCTGGACCTCAAAGATCTACAATTATCAACGGCACTGTTAAAGAAATAATAATAATAATAATGCAGGAGCAATATGTATTCCTTTACATAAATGCAGAGAGTTTAACTTGTGTTGCCCACTTGCATGCACAGGCAACAGTGTACTGTACGGTGCTGATTACTTTAAGGAGCAATATGGAGGAAAAGAATGCATCGGGTTTATTTAGATGCTTCCCCCCCCCATCTCTATATCTCCTGCTCACCATTAGAGGTGGGTAATTAGGAGTGAGCGCATGGGGGTCCGGGATTCGGTGGTGGGGGGGGTGGGAGGTCCTATAATCTTTTGCTGAGAAGGCACCTTGTCCTCTCCCCTGTTTATAACATCATCAAAGTTGTGCCTCTGGGGGCCCCCAGCTTCGTTAATAATTTAGGTGCACGCTGGCCTAGCGTGCTGAGGCAGGAAGCCCTAACTTATTGAGTTTGTAAACCATGTGATGATTTACGAGAACACCTTCGCGCTCGTCACGCTTGTTAAAGAGAATACTCTCCTTCTCTGTGGCCGTGTTTAATCAAGAACATGGAGGTAAACAGTGCTTCCCTCCATCACGTACAGTTGTGCTTTTCAGGGTAACCAGGCTGAGGCCCGGTGGGAAATAGAAGCAGACAGGTAGGCAGGAGGTGATGAGGGTCAAAGGGTATGTAGCAACAGTGGTAAGGGAGCCAGAATTGAGGGTATAGTGAAAGAAAATGCGCATGCATCAGATCAATAATGACCTTTGACTTAATGTGTTAATCAGCTGGTTTGAATTGCACACTTCTGACCTGTTGAGTTTTCTCTCTTGACCACAGCTGCATACAAAGTTTGAAAAGCGGCAATGAAATGAAATGCTCTCTCCACATTTCATCCAGTCATTTATTATTCAACAATGTATTTTCTAAATGAATTCCTCATCTAAAGGCAATAATGGATCCCAGAGTTCCCCTTTTGATTGAATAAATGGGGTGGGTCACCCTGCCTAAAGCAGATGCTAACCCACCTAAAGTAATTTCATTAGTCTGCCGCGGTGGAAGGTGCTTTCACCCTGATGAGAATAAAATTCTGCTGGATGCCATAATTATTTGGCATTAAAAAAGTCAAATATAATAATACCCAAAATGAAAATCAGTCCATAAATACACAGAGTATCCTGCTATCAGTATCTGGCATTCAAAGACCTGTGCAGGATGAAACCCTATGGAGAGAGTTATGGTGCTGCAAGGTGGTATATTAGGGTTTTCGCTTGGCAGCAGGCCTGGACATGGTATGGAGGGTAAGTGCTTCACGCTCAGATGGCAGTCAAAGTGGGTTGTCTGACCTTCATACAGCACCTTACACCCCAGTTTAGCTTATGGAATTGATTGTGATACGGCATGGCAGAGCCCGGACCAAGGGGACTATACACAGCAAGGGGCCGGAAAAATGGAATATTTCTTCACCCCAGGATTTATGGGTTTAAGAAAGTTTCTCGCTGCATGTGGAGTGGATGATTGGACTCTGTGTGAGTGTGTGTGTGTGCTGTATATTTGTGTGCGGGTTGTAATCGAGTGGGAATGTGTGGTAAAGGTGAGGTGGAGTGCATATGTGCTGGTGAGAAGGGAAGGAGGAGAAGGGAGATAAAAGAGGAGAAAGAGATACAACTGAGAAAAGCATTGCATGATGGAGGAGTGACAAGGTCATTACCATATACAACTACGGGAATAAAGTGTTATTGTTACGGTGCAATATAGCAAGGATAAGCTAGGCCCAAATCCATGGGATCGTTGGTGGCGTTTTACAACATGTATTTGAGATTGAATTATGTGTTGAAGTCCCCTAAAGGCAGGGCAGCTAAAGAGGTGTGTTTGTTTTACTGGCTTGGCTGTTGTTTCAGAGTCATTTAACCAAATTAACACCATTAGATCTCTTCTTTAAGCAAACATTTTGTTGCTTCAACCACATATAGCATGTTTGCTCAAGAAGCAACCATCCATCTAGCCAATTATCGCAAAGATGTCCCAGGAAGTTTTGAGTGTAAACATGCGATCTCTCCTCTCTGTCCGCCACATTATTAAATCTACTTGATAAGCGACTGTCTCAATTTAGAGGCCCACGAAGTTCACTTTCTTACTCTCTCGCTCTCTTTCAGGGAGGATTTAGATGGTGTCACTCTAATGGGTTTTGGAGTTTTTAAAGAGATTATACTTTGGGATTACCACCTGAGCAGGAGGGGCTTGGAAAAGTTCAGCAATGTCTTTGATGTCCTGGAGTGTAAACACAACCTAAGGCTACCTTGCAAGGAGGGGCCCCCTGTTTTGTTATTCAGAGCCGTGGCCCTTAATTGTGGCGGTTGGGACAAAAGGGGAAGAAAAAGGTAACATTTTTCTAAAAAAGCGAGAGGGGAGGGGCTCAGCGAATGGTCAAGAAAGGCCATCGCTTTGCATAATTTTGAAAACAAGAGATAGAGATTCCACACTGAGGTCAATTGAGCACATCACAGGTTACTCTTGTGTTCCTGGGAAACTTATGCAAATTTTCAAAATGTCTTGGAGACAGTGGTGATAAAAGTCCAGTAGCAGTCAATATATATTTACAAGTTGCCACACCATATGAGGGATCCTCTCCAACAGTTTGATATAGTGTTTTAAATCATCCAAAACAAGCTGTTGTAGGGACTCCTTACTTCTTCTGTAAAAGAGTCAATGCTCTGCTTCCCTTCAATGTTTAAAACTACGGCTCCACTGAGCCTAAGTGCAGAGATGGGGTTCTCTGTTGGCGTTATGGACATGTAAATAGGCCTTAATGTGTCCACAAGGCCCTCTAAAGGCAAATACCTCCACGCTCACTAACAGAGATGAGCTTCCTTCTGGTGCAGGCTGCACTGAGCTCTGTGTGCTGTCGAGTTAAAGTTAATATCTTTTAATTTAGACCTGGGGGACATTTCATTTTTTATTGATTGTAGTCATAGATGTATCGTAAAAGACAATCCAGGACATTTACTGCATCTACTTTAATTTAGTAGATGCTGAATGAATATACTATTACTTCATATGAAGAAATCATTGTTTTGGAGGCTATTTGTTTCTCTTTTTCACACACAATCTCCACATGTGACACTTGATATTGAACAGTTCCAAAGTCTTCCTTCATATATTCCCTCATCTGGACAAGAGTAAATGTGCTATCGGAAAATGGGTCACACCTTAGACTGAAGGAAAAGCACAGCCGAAACCATGGAGAGGAGTGAAAGGCAGAGGCGAGACGAGATAAACAGTGTGTTGTGACAGTTGCGGCGGCCTTATTACCTTGGATTCTGAGTCGCTATCCTGTCCTGTCAAAAAGGAAAAGGCAAATCAATATGGTCATTCACAACTTCCGATTAAACTGTCCTTGCTTTTACTGCCTCTATGTTCTTTTTTTGGGCCATTCCATCTGCCGTAACAGTGACAAACACATCTCAATCGATTGCTGGTGAGATCAGCGAATTAACGAGTGGAATGCTTTTTTTTTTTCTTTCTCCCCCCTGCTTTTTATTTTTTCCTCCAAAATAGGGAAAGTGAAGCAGAGTGAAGCAATGGAGCAAAACACATAAAAAGACGGCAGTCATCAACAAACACAATAAAACCCTGATCTAGAAACTACTTTCTGAGGCGAGGGAGTATTGCCGTGCAAATGTTTTAGCAATTTAGAGTCAGTTGCCACAAACCACTAAATGCCCTTAAATAGTACTGTGCAGTTAAGGTTTTCAACAGAAAAGTAGTTCCCGTGCTTTATGTAGGGCCAGACATGGGAATCATTAGGAAAAAAAAAAAAGACGCGGGGAAAAAAGCAAACACACAGTAAGAATTGAAAATTTCCTCCCCAGATTCATGCCAGACATTCACATATATCGACAATGTGGTTTTAATAGATCCTCATCGTTCCTCACGGCATCGCGAGAGATGTAAACACAAGTCAGCGGTGTCTCTTTGCCACATGGACTGTCCACATGTGTTTCCGTAACAGATCAAGTGTGCTGGCATCCCCGAGTTCTTTCCTAAATCCCCCGTAATGCTCATACAAAGACACAGCGTGCAACGGCAGAGAGGGGATCACTTGGCACGCACGTGATTCGGTCCGGGGCGGGTGCGGTGGGCGTGGCCGGTGATTAGGTGGGCCCTTTAAAGCCGTCAACTGCAAAAAAAAAAAGAAAAAGACAAAGTTGACAAGGGGAAATGGAGGGTGGCTCGGCAAAATAAAAAAAAACGCTTTTAGACGCGGCTGTTGTCTGAGACAGCGCCAAGGTAGATAAAAGAGCGGCTTTAGCGCATGAATGTGTCATGGGATTGGCTCGAAAGGGGAGGATGCTGATTTTGGGTGTGAGAGGTGCAGGTTGGGGGTCATAGGTTCACATTCTGAGTGGATCAGCATCATCGCACGCTCAAGTGCTGCAGTAATACTCTGGGCCCATCTGCCTTAGTCAGGTAGAGAAAGGATCCCCGATCCCCCTCCTCTGCAGTAACTTAATGTCTCCAAACCCAGTCTGCGTCTGCACGTCTTAGAGAAGAATGGAAGCATTTAGTTGTTGGACGGACACTGATGACTGCAGCTTAGAAAAGGGTCTTAGAGGATAACTTTTTGACCTCAGAGGGTTCAGACGACCCGGTCAGATTGTATTGGCGAGAACCTTTGAAGGTTGAATTGATTCAAAATGGCAAAGTCAAATAGGCCACCACATTGCTCTCATCATTTTAGTTTGTATAAAAGCAGGAGAGTTTTAAGGTGATATGGCCAGTTGCACAGTACGTCTGGATTGGCTCATCGCTGAGAATAAATATTTAGCCACCGAGAATATTCTCAGGCCGATAAACCACCTGATGTAGTGCGAGAGTCGATGCATCTACTTGTGTTCAAATGAATGTGGCACACACTCTGAACTCACCAAGAGCTTAATAATTTCTCCTCTTCCAGCACGAGGAGCAGGGGTCACACATCAAAGCGGCCAATGATGATTGAATGAAAAAGGTTTCCCGTCTCAAGAGCCTGCCCCAGCCTGCTCCCCTGGATTTAGACACTCAGCAGGGGATAAACTAAAGGTCCTGGATTGTACTTCACCGTCACGCAATCACGACACACCTTCATTAACAGGGACGTGCACCCTTAGCTGCACGTGCTTGTGCAGGTCTGTAAAAAAATACAAATCTGTATAAGATAATGAAATGTTTTGTATTGTGAGAGAAAATGCATTATTTAGTGGAAAAGATTGCTCTCCAGCCCCCACCTGAGAGATGCCCAGTATAACCAGTCGTGCCATATTCACCACTGCTGGAGCAAATAAGTGTCAGGGTCGAGTTGTTGAAAAAGAACGAAGAGCATCTCTAATTCACCGCCACCTACGTGCAACACACAGCGCCACAGCGCGTTCACCACGCCGGCGCCCCCTTCCGCTCGTCTCTCGTTTCTGTGGGAATGGCGCCGCAGGCCCTCGATGAAGCTCCATTGTGCGCCGGGGTCTGCTCTGCAAAGTGAGGACTAAGAATTCAGAAACAGGGACTTGGACAGATGTTGGGGTCAGTCGGTTTCACTGAAAAAACAGTTGCAGTTGTAATAAGAAGCGGGATTGATGTGAAGCAGACGCACGCGGCTCACACACTGCTGGTGGCAGGTGTGCTGCTGCGGGGTCGCTCGTGTGGGTCAACTTGAGAAAGGAAGACGAGGGCTACAGGATCTCTTCTGCTTTCTCTCTCTCTCTTCACTTTGTATAAATCAATGTTGGCACAAAAGTAATAATGATTAAATTATACAGATCAACACCCACACACAAGGTGTGTCCTCCTCAGCAGTAAAGTTAAAGTAGCCAGGTATTTACGCTCCTGCTTGGCTTATCTTATTTCAGTATCTCCCCTTAGGCACCGTAACACAAAAAGATAGATAGCCATCCAGGGATGACCTCAGACATACAGACAACGCTCACAAAGACACGCACACACACATGCACACACACAGTAGATAGATTACAACACAGGCAAGACTTCAGACAGCACCAGTGTTTGCGGTTTTGTGACGGATGTTAAAGCTGTTGAAGTGTTTGTGTGTTTGTTTGCAAAAGTAACTGTTTTGAACCATTAGAGGTTCGTTATGTGTGCTTCCTCTGCTGTTGTGAGAATGGATTGCTTCTTTCCGGCCTGCATCGTAATTCATTTGCTTGTAGTTGACATGGGAAAATGTAGCTTTGAAGCAGATTGATTGTTTGCAATTGTTGTCATCTCTCCGGTTGCAGTTTCCACTGATAAGTCGGCCAAAAACTTGATTCCTGATGGTATGTATTCTGTAGATGAAAAGCTCTGTGTGTGTGTGTTTGTGTGAATGTGCGATGCTAGAATCCAAGCAAAGGCCGTGCTCTTCACTGGCTGTATTTCCTTTTGTTTCTCACAGCTCACAGCTCACACTCTCTCGGTTCCCGGTCCCTGTCCCGGTTCGGAAAAAGAAATGTATGTAAATCCTGATAATTCAGCGGCGTGCGTGGCAGTTATTCATCTTGTTGTTGCGGAGCCAGGTGAGCCAGGCTTAACCTGGCTGATAGCATCTGTATTTCACATCAGCTCTGCCTCCAGGGCCCGAGGCCCCGCCACCGTTTATTTAACTCTAATCATTTTAAGGCATCTTCTCTTTGCCACCGTCACAAGAAGATAGATTGAAGGAGATTGAGAGCGGGAGGGAAAATAGAGCAAAAGAAAAGCCCAGACTGAGAGAGAAAGACAGATAAAGAAATGTAAATCCATAGAGGCATGACGTACCTTCAGATCCCGTAGCCTGTCCTCTAGTTTTTAGTTTTTTTTGGTGGGTGGTAAAACATGTCTCACCAGCCACCCGTTGCTCAAAATTGGTTCGGACATAGAACATGTTGAACAATAATATGATGATGGGGTTTGTTGGGGGTGAAAGGTCAAATAATGAAGGTGACAGCTTGGACTTTGAAGTTTCGCAGCAGGTATCCCTCCACTTCCACCTCCTTCGCCATCCTCCCTCAGGCTCTCGGCCCACCCCCCCTCTCCTATGTCAGTCTTGTCTATTTCAGCCTCGCTCTCAACACATATTCATCTCTCCTTTTTTCTCCCTTTCTCACCAAACATCTACTCATCCTGCTTAAGGAACTAGCATGTGAAAGTAATGTGTAGGCCCTTCAGTCGCAATATTTAAAGCACATCATGACATTCTTACCCCAATTTTAAAGCTCTTGATTTATTTTCTATTCAAATTGCATTGTTCTCTAAAAATTGATAAAAAGTACTACCACCTCTAGCTCCCAGCCTAGCTGTCATTAAACTCTCCTCATGTGTGTAGCATGCATGCTCCTGTGCTACGCAATCTTGCCATTAACACCTGCTCCTTCACAACTGCGGCCCTGTCAACGTGTGCCATGATTCAAGCATGTACTACACCCTGTCAAATTTTAGCAGCAGGAAACAACACATTTTAGGGGAGAGTTACAACCCTAAGCGAGAAATAGATTGTTTTGTGAAAACACTGGAAGAGCTTCTTTGCCTAAGGGATGAAACTGAGATGTGTGCCTCCCACTCCCTACAACCCACCACAGTCAATCCAAGTAGGCACATGCATAAACCTTAATACATTTGCACAAATGTCCACGCGGATGCATGTGCGTGAAAAAACAAACCAACATGCTTGCCGACATCTGCACAAATTGACTTGCACACACAAGTTTTTAAGTTATTTTTTCGCTCTTCCACAGTGTCCCTAGAGTGTCAGGACTGTGCCGCAAAGTGTCATCTAAAGAGCAGCTCCCATGGTGTGGCAATTTGTAACTTGCTCCCTGTTGCTCCTTCAGTCTGAGAAGCTGTGAAGCCACATCTTCCCCATGTGAGAGAAAAATGGATGTGGATAGAAAAGAAGAAGACAGACAACGGAGACAGACAGAGGGAGACAGAGAAAGGGGAGCAGAAGACAGATAGAGCGGTTGTCAGGCTTTAAAGATGAGGCTTCACATTTCAATGAAGGAAATGTTAGACAAGTACTTAGCAGTGTAACAGTTGAACACACACACCTGTGTTTGTGGGAATTCTAAAGTGTTTTATTACACCAACAAACAGTAGTTTTGTCTAACTGTGTTTTCTTCATTTTAGCCATGAAATTTTGAAAATGTACTATTGACAGCTGCAGCACCCACTCAGTCAGGTTACAGCCTCCACAACACCAAGACAAGCCTCACCCCATATAAACAATGCCTCTATCACAAAACACCACAAAACACATGACTGATGGGAATTTCTTACATCAGACTCATTTTGATATATCTGCTATTACTGGGAGGGAAAATCTTTGACTCACAGATATAATTCACCCTCTGGCGTTATTTTTCTGTGGTCTCCTAGGGGTCGTGGCTGGAGGCGGACACGTAGTGCCCCCAGGGAATATTTGTGTTCACCTCTTTAGCTGACTAAGCTTCGGAGGGCCACAAGGTTGTGATGTTGCAAATTCTCATTTTTGAGGGGAATTATGCTTTTCTTGGGACCAAATTCCTGCTGAAACATAAATCAGATCTTAAGGTGTAAAGGATGTGACAGTGTCCTTACACGACCCATGGGCTGTGTCATGCATGTGAGCGTGTAAGAAGGAATCACAGATAACAGCATCGACTACTTTTAATGGAAAAATCTCCTCATTCTTCATCTTCCAAGTGTTACAGCAGGATCTTGCTTGACCCCTCGCCGAGGAGCCTTCCCATTCATGTGTTTCAAGCTGCCCTCACGTTGGACCCACTAATGGGTCCTCTCTCTCTTTCTCTCTCTCTCTTTCTCTCTCTCTCTCTCTCCTCACGCTGTGCTCTCGCTAATGGACAGATGGCATCCCATTGTTTACTGGGCCAAGGTACAATGCCTTATCGGCCATAGCAGCGGAAACTGGGCTAGCGTTTCTGCTTGACCCAGCTTAAATCTGCCTGCCTAAAAAAGGAGGAGGGGACGGAGGGTGGGAAGAAAGAGACTTACGAAGGGCCGGCAAATGGAGATTATTGAAAAATAAGAAGAAAAAAACTCTGGCCCTCCTCTTTGACCCTGGGTAGTGTGTGCATTTATGTGTTTGTTGTGATGGTCAAACCCTCCCCCTCCACTCTCCTCCTCACCTCCTGGTAATGAAGTGAGCTGTGACAGCCCCCAGCATATATCCTCACACAAACAAAAACACACACACTCATACACAGGCCTTGGGGCTAGACAGGATTTTTTGATGGGACACAATCTGTAAAGAGCCAATCAGTAATGAGGGTTAATCAGCAGATTGATCGGGGAAGAGGAGCTCTGTGGCTCCTCTCGCTCTGAGGAACTCAACAAGAACTTCAGAGTACATTGGGGTTGGTGAGTGATGCTGAGGATTTTGTTTAAAAAATAAAATGGTAAACAATACATTGGTAATAATGTAAATATGTCAATATAAAACAAACTTTGATAAGAGGCTCTAAGGTGTCACAAAATACCGGTGCACAGAGAAAAATTAAAACAAAGAAATAATAAGCTCACTGACTAAATGAAAGAGCCAAAACAAAAATATTTAATTTCCATATTATAGCCACAGCCAGATTAAACATATCAGGGCTTAAAAGATAAGTGATACGCACATTAGCCAAAAGCCTGCAAGAACCAGGGGGTGCAAAACTGATAATCCATGAGATCTGTAATGTTTTGCTTTGTTGTTCCATTTTATTGTGGGATTTCTTCAATGCCAACATCACTGATGTTTTTGTTTCAGTTTTGCTCTTTTTTTAAAATACATTTTCTGGAGGTAGAGATGGTTTTTCCGCGCAACCTCACTATTCATGCTACCTATCCAGTTATTCAAACACATACTACATCATGGTTCAACATGCTGTTCTATTAAAGAGTTGGGATTATATTGAATTGAGCTTGTTACTAATCGGATTTATACTGAGTTCTGTTGGTGCAACTACCCAAAAGAGCGTACACGACTACCACTGAGGGCCTCTGTTAAGGCCCTTAAATCCCCCAGCTCCTACTCTCCTCTTAACCCCTCAGGGCCAAAGACTTGGGGAACTTATAATTACCCACAGCCCCAGCTCTCCTCTCCACTGGCCACTGAATGGTCAACTGGCTTTTTAGTGCTTACAGAGGCATCAGTGCTTGAATAATAATAGGAAACAATGTAGTGTGCGGGGAGAAGCGTCTAAGTGGGGGCCGAGGCTGAGGGAGACGGAAAGAGAGAGATAGGGGTATCATTAGATAAGCCTGTTGGTTAATTAGCCTTGCTTCAGGAGGAGGGGAGCCCCCTCCCGTTGCCAAGAATGGCCATCAGGCGTTATCCGTGGTCGCCTATTTTTTTATGGTCCTTTGCAGACTCCACTGACGAGGTTGTTAATCAGCATGGAGGGCATATGGTGCCAGGATGGGAACACGCTGTTGTCAGTCAGTTGCGCATTGACAAAGAGAAAAACACAAGTTTTTTTTACGTAGTTGCAGAGGCGGGACTGACGATGTTTCGCTCCAGCTGCTTGTTCGGAATGGACTTTAAGACAGGATCCCCCCCCCCAGTGACGGAGCTGTTTGCACCATTCATCAGGTCAGCTGTGTGGGATGTCCTGAAGACAGTTTGCTGGTTCACACGATGCACAGCACATTAGCAGAGGCAAAGAAAGCTGCCAGACACCGTGCTGCTGGAGACGTTGAAGCATTATTTGGATATGACTCCCCATTTTAAAGGGTCACTTTAAATACCAAAAGGCGTATTTTCTCACTCACTGCACACAGATAGTTTCAGTTTTATTTGGCAGGGTTTTCAGATCACTGGCAGTTGTACTAGAAACTATAACTTCTGAAACTAATTGTGTTAACCAGGAATGTTTGGCAGGTCTTATCACGTGTTAAAACAACATTTTTTCTGGAAGGAGATGTAAGGGTTTGAAAAGAAAGGGATTTTGGTGACCTTTTCAATGCCCAAAAGTATCATTCAACTCACGTTGTATTTGAGTGGCAGCAGAAGTCCAGTGTTTGTTAGTTCGAGTCTATACAAATAATCTCAAAAGCCAGAATTTGTTTTAACCTTTTAGACCCTGAGGCCGTTTAAGACACCAGAAGTTGACCGATGGACTTTCACATGTTGTCGATGTTCACGAAAAAATGAAATTTCCCTCCCAGAGACAAAGGGAAAGAGCCATACATAATACATTAATTCAGCTGAACACACATTAACTGAAACACTCCTGCCGTGTTTTTTAACTCTATGATGCAAAATCTATTTGCATCGCATTGTATGGTGCTCATTTAGTATTCATATTACTGTACGCACGGCTTTTGTGCAGTCGGTTCATAATGGTCCCTTTTTTTCAATTAATCACACAAGAATTTTTATTTGGCCTGCAGCATATTCAGGAAGAATGATTATACATCAAACACAACTTCCATTTTCTTTCTTCCATTATTTTGTATCTCTCTGGCTGTCTTGCTCCCTAACACTCTCCTGCCCTTTACCTTCTTCGGATGCTATTTAACTCTTTATCTTCTGCATCCTTCCTACGTTCTGTCCCTGTAGTATTCACTCAATGCACTTTTTTGAATATCCCCCCCTTTTTCCACCTCCCTCTGTGAGCTTCATAGTATTTTTCCCTGTACCACCACCTTCTACCCTCCAATCCCTTACCCATCCATCTTCTAAAACCTTTCTTTCAGTTTTTTTTGCCATCAGCTCTCCATCCCTCCTTTTTTTAACCCTCCTCTCTCTCTGGCAGTGGTGGCTGGGCAGGCTGAGCCCTGGGGCGAGAGAAACAGGGCCCAGATCTGTTCTGGGTCGTGTGACTAGTTATTTTTATCTCAAGTGACTTTCTAGGCCCAAACAGCTCTCCTCATTCCATTCCTTGTTCTCGTTGAATTTAATTTCTTCTTCTCTCCTCACTTCATTTTGATTTTGACTTTGGCATTTTTGGCAGGAGACCTGGTTTACTCACTGTACTGTATTTACTTCTAACAACACAGTGTAAGATAAGATGAGTGGGCAGTGATTGTGTGCATACAAGCCTGCGTGAGTAGGTACGTGTGTGTGTGTGTGTGTGTGTGTGTGTGTGTGTGTGTGTGTGTGTGTGTGTGTGTGTGTGTGTGTGTGTGTGTGTGTGTGTGTGTGTATGTGTGTGTGTGTGTGTGTGTGTGTGTGTGTGTGTGTGTGTGTGTGTGGTGAGATGATTCAACTTGCTTTTTGTCATTGATGTTGACAAGCATAAAGGGAAACCTGCTCTCTCCGCTGGTAAATGTTCCTGAAAATCACAGACAAGGCACACAAACACCTCGGGTGATGACTACTGAATTAAATAAAAGTCACTCCATCAGAAAATAAATACATATGTATCTCAACCATTTACCCTGTGCAGTTTTGGTATAAAAAGTAAATAAGCATGCTAGTGCAACTTCCAAGCTTCTCTATCAGAACATCGGAATCAGCCCTCCTGGAAAACACCTTGGAGACTTGTCCTGGAGAATTCTTGGCATGGTGGGTAGAAAAAAGAAATGTTGCCAGAAAAGAGGACACACACACACATACAGCCCCCCCCCCCTCCCCAACACACACACACATTCATACACACATGGTCTGCTCTTCAGGAGGAAGCCCATTGTGCAGAGAGGAGATCGATGGAGGGGTCAGGCCATGTCAGAAGAGGTAAAGCAGAAACAAGCAGAAGATTGTTTTCTGCGTCTCTCTCTCTGCTCCGCTGTCTAGAGACCCCGCTGGTCAGTGCTTTGCGCCAGGATACAACCTCTCAGCTCAGGGAGACAACTTTTTTTCAATGCAAAAATATATGTTGAGTGTGATCAGTTCAACGATCAACTATTGGACAGAATCGTCACATTATCATATTGTGTCTATAGATTGTGTGTTTGCGCGCGAGCGTTACAGTGTCAGTTTGTGTGGGCGCGTCTGTTACTCATGTTGTGGGTTAACAAATTCACATTGTGAGGACTCATCTTCCTTAAGGGTACAAAATGCACTGCTCCATGACGTCATTGCGTCTTAGGGTTAAGACTTTTAGAGTAAGAGTTAATACGGTTAGGTTAAGGGTTAGGATTTGGATAGTATGGTTAGGGTAAGGTTGCACAAAATGAATGTTTATCACTGTTATGTCCTCCTGTGTTTGTTTGTGTGTCTGTGTGTATCTGTAACTATTCCCTTCGATTGACCTGGACCGTATCTTTCAAGGTTTTTGTTAGAAATGATTGATATTACAAAATATTACATTCTTGTTTGTCATGTTCTTGTTTGTTACAGTTTTAGTAAAAGGGTTAAAGACTTAAAATATCAACCACGCACAGAGCAGTCAGCCAGTTCTCTGAATGAACCGTAGCCCCATAAAAGTAAATTGACAGAATTCATTCATTTGAAACAAATTACAGCGTGAAACAGAAAAAAAAGAATAAAAAAAACATGACTCTATTCACTTCTGTCAATATGTCAGGTGACTCCAAAAAACACGTCTACTACACCAAATCTACTGGTGACAGTATTAGCAGGAATGATGCTGTGGGTGATAATGGGATTCAAACACAGAGAACAGTGGCCTGCTATCTTTATCTAAACTGTTCATTTCTGCTTTCTATTGCTGTTATTATCAATCAGCTGTTATTTTCGGATCTTGGTCCCAACTGATAAGTGTGGGAAAGGAGCATGTGGCTCTCCACACCAGTCCTCCAACCTCACCCACAATGGTGTGCTTTGTCCAGCTCACCTCCCTCCTGCCCTGTCCTGAGCACTGCATAGGGTTGGCATTGTGCTTAATAAAGTTACAGTGGCCCTGGGACGTCTGACTTCCGTTCATAGCCAGAGACGGCACATCTGGGGCATTCCAAGTTGGGACAAAAGACCTCAACTACGACTTTGCCACTGACAGGCCAAAGGTAGCTCAGCAGGGCTGCCGACAAAAGCAGCTGGATAGATTATAGCCAGCCATGAGATGCAATTGTCATTAAAAAAAAAAAGGACAGTGAATTTTTGTTGTATTTAAAATAAAGGAGCTTCTGTCAAGGGATCATTAACGCAGCTAATGAGTTAGCTGGTTGGCACCAAACCAAGCTAATGATTCACTTGGGCTATTTAATGACTCCACGGACCTCATGTGCCCCGTGTCACATCGTTTCAAGGTGGGGAATGAGGAGGGAAGGAGCTGCAGAGATGTTAGCAAAAGCCTTTTTCTGTCACCAAATAGTAGGTGGTGAAGACTGGTAAACAAAGTAAATGAAACATTTGCTCCTAAGCAGTTGATTCATTGACGCTCTCAGTGCAGGACGAGGGGCAGAAGGGAATTGATGTGTCAAACATTGACAATGATAGATAGGATGAGGGTTAGGGTTAACAGATTGTTTCAAGACCAACTTGTGGCTAATTTACCTAAATGTGGAGGAAAATGTCTTTGTTGTGAGCATTGTCTGCTTGTTACACGGACATCCTTTATAACTGAATGGGCAGGAAATAGTTTGCATTTTATTTTCCTTTTGCAAAAAATTTAATAAATGAAAAGTGTACGGTTCTTTTGTTGACCTTTCTTTGTGATCCTTTCATTTCAAACACTTGAAACATATTTAAACCAAGCCCTTTAAAGAACTTGGGTATTCTTGAAACTTTACAATTTTAATTTTTAGTGATCTTGCAAACTACTTACTTAATCAAAAATAACATTAATTAATCTAATGGCATTAAACATGTTAATCATGTTCAGCAAGTGTTCCTACATGTATCCTTGTATACATGTGTCCTTGTATACATATATCGTAGATGTAGTTTGTTAGCTACCCATATCATGTTCTGTTGTTGCCAGTACATGGCTAGAAGACTGATGGCATGCTCTATTTCTCCAGAGCTACTGGTTCCGCTGGTAGTCTCAATCCCCCACCTCTTGCCACAATGCTCCCTTAGGGTGTCACAACTAGAATATTTGTGCGTGTTTGTGAGTGTCAGTGCATATGTGTGTGTGCAGTATCTCCCCGGTGCAGGTATACTAACTGTGACAGCTCTGTCCACAGGTAATAGTCAGGAGCTTAAAGGAGGACCCCCTGGGTAGAGCTCCGTCAGCCAGGCCCCAAGGGACAGAGAGAGAGAATGGCTAAAAGATGGGTGGATAGGTCAACCGGCGAGGGGTTTCGAAGCTGAGCTGAGTGTTCCCTCGTGACTTGCTCGCGACCACCACCCACCCTACCCCACCCTGACTCCTTCCCATAGAACATTTTTTACGTGTGTGTAAATGCGTGTGTACATAACAACTAATTGGGGTTATTCTCAATGTGAAGACGGAGTGCATTCGAGAGCTGGGCAACATCTGCCTGGTAATGGTAAAAAGGTCAAGATCTGACAAGCACATGATAAATGGCTACTTCAGTATCTATTTCCCGCGTCCAGTAGGTCTTTATGAAGCTGTGTGGTTGTGGGGCTGTGACCAGAGCCATTTATTTGGATTTGGGAACATGGCCATTTCTAATGATTTGTTGTCTAATTTTACGAAACATAGTTCATAAAGTGTCATTAATCTTTAATGCGGCGCTGTGCACAGTAAGCATTGTGGCTGAATAATGACCATGAATCCTGATCTCAGTCATGAACCACAATTATCAATTAGATTATAAATATACTTTTTGTTCAACAAAAAACATCAATCATGTTAACTGACAATGTTTAAATACAATACAACAATTATTGTTTTCAGCAATATCTGCACAACATTATCATGGCCTGGTTAACTTAAGGGGTAACTTCTGCAGTTGAATAACAGACTTTTGTAAAGTAAGGCCTGATACCTGTGCATAGACAGGAGTGATTTGGTAGCCAGACTCAAACAGCAGAGCGTTGCGGCATGAGTCTTCAGGATTCTTAATTGCTCCAATGTGCCTGGACATGACTTGGCTCACACTGACAGTAAGTGCACATCCAGGGGACAGATCAAGGTGGATTTGCATGTACACTCTCCCAAACTTGTGTATCTTTTCAGACAGACATACTTGGTGAGGATGTTGAAGGGAATGGAAAGAGTTGAAGGGAGGGGGGGCACAATTGTGTTCAATTGTGTGCCAACAATACAATTTGAGTCAGACATTTTACTTGGTCATGGAAACATTCCTACTCATGTGTCACAAGATGGAAAGACCTCCTGAATCTTCTGCTGCGTTGCCAATGAACCCCATTTAAGAAAACTCTCTGTCAAGGGAATGCAAACAAGATTCTCTTAATCTCTCTCTTTTTGTCAGGCCTGTCCTTTATCACCCTTGTCGTTTTTTTATGAAGGCTGCCCTATCTTTGGAATATCAGTTGACATCACGTACAAATTCCCCAACCAGATGCTCCCTTGTGATATGCTGTGTGTGTTCCCCCCTTCATATGTAACTCAATGGGTTGCTTTCTTCCTTTGCAGCTTCCCCCCCTCCATCCCCACACAAACATATAGACCATGTCAGCCACAAAGTCCATTCAGCTGATGGAGACTGCTGGCTGAGGGGTAAAAAGCCACCACGCGATAGTGGGTCCAACCCCTCGCAGGAAAACACCTTTTCTGTCTGAGGGGGAAACAGACAATGCTTTGTGGACCATATAGAGGGAGTCTACCCCTTCTATTAAAGGCACTGACGCCCAGCTGCTTAAGCACGTCGGCCAAACTATGGACCATTGTTCCACGCCTGCCTGCTTTAGTCACATCCCTTCCTTGGTAGGTCTCCGGTGATGATCAATGGTCAAGCCCTGCTGGAGTAGCTGAAGGTCTGCGGCACCCCACAGGTCTCAATACTGGGCCCACTCAGCTTGTGACTGATCGCCTGTCACTCTCCACCCACTCCACACCCCTGGCCTGGAAGAGGCCCTCGTCCTGTCCCTTCAATTAAACCCACACAGCAGGTTATAGACTCCTTGTTACTGGGTGCTGGCTTTGTCAGACCACATAGAGCCGGCCTTTTTTATTCCTCCAAGGTGAGGCACCGTTTTTTATTACAAGATAGGTGTGCACGTTGTTGTTTTTCATCGCGTCTTCTTTTTACGACAGCCTTTAAAAAGCTAATGTCTGTCATCTCATCTGTTTGGTTCAATTAAATTCTTCTTTTAGTGGTATTGAGAGGAGGCCTCAGCTAACACGTCCATCAGAAGAGGAGCTGCGAAAAGCAGACATGCTCAGTTAGACCGCATGGTCATAAAGGTTACATTAATGGTTTATGTACCCCACTGCAGGATTGTTAATGGCAAATGGCATTTACTGGGTGCTGCCGAGGAAGGCCATTCAATCCACTGTATGGTTTATCTATCATGTCAAGAGCTCAATAAAAATCCTTCAGTAATATCAAAGACGACTCAACACAAAGGCTCTACCCCTGGGCTAGGTTTAAACCTTCTCTTGTGCTCTATGCAACAAAATGAATAGTTTGTATTTTCAAAATCCGTCTGAAATTAATCAAATTTAATTCCTCTTTGCGCCGTGCCTAAGTACATGCACACGGACACACAGGGACAAACACACACCACGGTGTGTTTGTGTGCGCACACACAAGGCAACAAAGCGGTCCCTACACAGTGAAACAAACCCTATTAAAAGAATTTCAGGGGTCGTTTCAAAACTGGCTCTGTGAAATAGCTCACGCCAGAGACAGATTTCATGTGGCTGCTTGATTGTTTGGTTACCCTTTCTGGTCGATGATGTCATCAAAATGAGTCCACGCGGCACCACCTCTCTGGCGTTACAGTTAAGCAATCCCCACAATGCTGGCTGAATGCTGGAGAGGATAACGATAATGATGATGGAGGTTATCGTGGAGTAATTACTGTGCATGGAGGATTTCGCGCAGTGTGAATGAGTAAAACACCCAAGCGAGAGAGATTGAAAGAGAACGAGGAAGAAACATTGAAGGGTGGGAGGGTGTTGTGGGGGAGTTGTATCTCTTAATGCGTCGCTTGATTGAAGTGCGTAAGGTTCTGAGCTAATTACACCCAGAACCGCCGCCTAGGAACAGATGCCACACTTGTGCATCAATAAATGCTTATAAGTAACTTATTTAGGGCTGCCTGCCATGCAAGGAAATGGCATGACTTAAAGCACAATAGCCCCGGGGCTATTCTCCAGCTCTTTGTCTTGTCATCCTGCATCTTTTAAATCTATTCACCGTTTCAAAACAACACAGGCAGACAGCAGGGCCTGCAAAAAAAAGAGAGAAGAGGAAGAAAAAAAATACAAATATTCACACTTTGCAGGCAGTATTATATTTGCCGTTTGGGTTGTCTAGCATCAAAGAAATACTGTCTTCTCTTCAATGTGTGAGCGGTAAAGGAGTGGTGAGAGCCCTGTCTAAGGCCATGCTACCATTTGACGAAATGCAGCTGTTCTTTAAAGTTTTAAGATAAATATGTTTTGACTTGAGTGTAGAGAGATGCATTAACTTGACACGTCGGAGTTGTTTTATTTAGCTGTGTAATACACAGTGTGAGGCCTAAATGCCTAAAAGTTGTGTGTTGTCAAAAAGTAAAGGTACATTCCTGCTTTATCATTATGTTAGATGTGATTAAGGGAGAAGCTTTTCGTTGTTGTTGTTTTTCTGGTGGAAAATACGTGGACATGCCATCATCTCTACTGACTGTGTGTGACAGATTCAGACGGACAGGTTGACTGCCTTGACAATGCCACAAGGGACTGCTTATAGAACGTAGTGTGTTGTCAAAGGCAGGCCTTAGCTTTCTGCCATAGAGCCTTGCTATTCAATGCATGCATTTAGTAATACCTTTCAACATCACTTCTGATGGTTTTATCCTTGGAAATGCATTTGAATTATTAGCATGGTACTGAACGCACTTTGTTTTTGTTGTTCTGCATTTATCTTTAATTGTTGCATCTGTTTTATGCTTGCTCTCTTGTGTTCAAAACAATTTGAGCTTATACTTGATGGATATAAGACACAGTGACTGTTAGCAATGCTGCACACACTCTAATATCGCCCTGTGTATGTTTCTGCACTCATGCCCCATGCATTTTAAGGAATATGTGTACCTTTCCCCAGCTATTCGAAGCAGCAACAAAAAATGCTAATGTGTGCAGTTCCCCCCATTTGTTCACCAATTAAATGCAAAAGGCTGTTTTGCAATTGCTGATTGTCCCAAAGAATAATTAGACAGGTTTGCATCTTTCATGAGATTAATTCATGGCTTTCTAATGTGTGTTTTGTAACTTCGCACAGCATATATTTCGTGACATATTAACATATTTGAAATATGCATGATCTTTAAGGAATATGCCATATGTTAGTAGCAGGCCCGCAACGTGGGTTTAACCACGTGAAAGCAGAATGCAAATTGTAAAGTTTGATTGTTAATATTAATATCTGAAGCTTAAAAAAGGGTTTGCCATTTTATTCTTGCATGGATTTCGCTCTTCACGTTCATCATAGACAGATCTTAATCACAACAAGAAAACAACATTTTACATACAGTATATGTGCGGGCACAGCCAACTTTCTTTTAAAATGCTATTAATTATTATTTCAAGACTACATCAAAATTGTCACATTTTGTATATACAGTATATGTGTGTGTGTGTGTGGGTGCATTCGCGTCTAAGCAAAGTTGCGTTCGTGTGCGTGTGTATTTGCAGACAAACATGGTGTGTGCAGTTAGTGGGTGTTTTTGTGAACGGTCATCTCCTGCGTGGACAAAGGAGGAGATGGAGTGTGTAATGAGAGGGGAAAGGTGATGTAGGACCAGGTGTGGGTAGAAGCTGTGAAACATGCCTAACTTTTCCATGACATCACTCATCTGGCATTGTCCTCTCCAGTGCCATCCAAATGAGAAGAATGTAGCAGAGACACAATCTGGGATGCTATTATTTTATAGGTTCATCAAGAGGCCTGCTGCCAGAACCTTACTTTTTAGTTCACCTGGGGTTCTTCTGCGGTGGTCCAATGCACTAGTGTCCAGTGGGACACAGCACTGTACTTAATCCTTTATTTGTTGCGTAAACTGATTTTCAATTTAAAGTTGCATGCTTCAACTTCTATCTTCTGAACGCCGGGATCAAAAAATGTAGTTTAATCTGCAATATTACGTTACAGGATGTCAATTTCATGTCTAATTAACTCTTTGCACGTTCTTCCCCAATAACAAATAATAAATACAGGATGTACAGTATAGAGAAACAGCATCTGCATTTTCATTAACACCCCATTAGGTCATTTTATGAAATTAAACCCCGGTGTATGAAAACCTTTACACTGTCAAGGAAGCAGACCCGAGGCGTTGTTAGTACCAAAGCAGCTGGAACATACTTTCTCACAGTGTGGAATGAGTCTTTATAACCAAGCACAGTATGTGATGAATATACATAAACGCTGTAATCCAAGGTGTCTGCTTTCACCTCCGGGGCAGGAGGTGGGGGAGAAAGCTCTGTGGAGAGATACAATATTTGAATGCTTTACAAATAACCACTCACTGTTTGTCAACCTGTTTGGGCAGCGAACAAACACTGATGGCATATATACCTCCTAGCCCCACCCCTCTCCTGCACCCACAGCTGCAACCACCACCCCCAATCGTTTTGATCTAATTTCCTCTTTTTTTTCTTCTTCCTTTACCTTTCCTGCTGAAACTGATTTCTGCTTGTTTGGTTTGGCAGTAATAAGATCAACAGTAGGATCATGTTTCAATGGCATACTACCTTGAACCCCAGGCAAATGATTTGTCCAAACTTAATAATGGAAATACTTAGGATGTATTGGGAGATGTAAACAGTAGTTGTAATAAAACAGTGCCGGAAGGTAAGGGCTCCTTTAAGTTGCAAAGCCTTTCCACTTATATTGGCCGTACACACCTCGGGCTCTCCCCAAACACTACGAATAAAGCCTATCCCCATTTAGTCTGGCGAAAAGTCATCCAATAAAAGCTATTTAACTGGAGTGCGGTTTGCAGCGTGGCATGTTCAGCCCACTGCTGAAGTTTGACCGCCAATGACAAAGCTGTCAACACAACAGGAAACAGCTAATGGTTCACAACACAGACAATTAGTTTAAACCTGACAAACAGACATATAGGCACTTTATACTCGCTGTTTTGCTACAGTGATATATTTTTTCCTTTTTCTACAAGAGGAGTCCCAAAGGAAGGGATTTTTACTAGTAGCATGTGTTGCAACTCTCAAGATTGATGTTTCTCCTCTTTGTAAACTGTTACATCTGTAAAGAACGTTGCAGTGAGAACAAGCACAGACATTTTTATGCAACTCATCGTGCATCTTGGCTTACAAGTCAATCAGTCAACGAGCCTGCGGCACATATTGCTTTGTTAAAACTTGTCTTAAACTACGTAGACATTACAGTAAAATCTCAACCATTTTCTATGATGGCCAAGGTAGCAATTTTTGGTTATATTTAGCTATTCAAAGGTATGTTGTATGTGTGTCCGTTTCTAATTAAGAGTTTTGTTTACAGGCTATCGCCTCACACCTTGTATGCATTGGCCCACTTGCATTCCTCAAAGTGAATTAGATTAGTTTCACTCCATGCTGGATGGCAGAGTTACTCCCCGTCTTCTGCCGTAACCTGAGAATGTATCCATTCGGGAAACGCTTCACAACCTCCCTTCCTTTCCCACGGATTACTCCACCATTTTACAGAAAGAAAAAAAAACCTTGGGACACACAAACATAGTCTAAAATGTGGATTTATCTTGGCGGCTGATGTCACTCCTTGAATGAATTACATTATCTTTAACTGTGCGGAGTGTGAGCGGATGAAATTAGGCAGCTTTCAGAGCACAGACAGTTTCTGTAGCTGAACTTTGTGGCTCTATTGACCCAAAATAGACAAATTCATGCCGTGTTTAGTTCTGTGTTATCCCCACTGTTGTCTGCCACATAGAGTCCTTGTGACCAGGCCACAGAATCAAGATAGAAACTGCTCCAAATTACAAATTAAGCGCAAGTTAAAAGTAAAAAAATATATAAATTCTCAAGTGCTAATGCTAACACTGTCGCAAATCGTTCCTCCTTCAGTGCTTGTTGTGATTGTACTTTAGTCCTGGGTGTTTTGGAAATGTTTGAATATGCTGTAGTTTCTGTCAACTTTTGATGTTTTTGTTTCCCTCGAGAGGCTTTGCCCTTTACCGATTTAAAAAAATAGTTTCTTTCCAAGGACTTTTCTCGTTAATTAAGATTCATGGCCTCTGTGTTGAAGAACTGATTTAAAGAGGCTCAGTGAGTGATCAATCATGGCAAAGAAAATATTCATCATTCAGCTGTAAAGGGACCAGTGTTTCTTCTCAGGGCTTTGTTTTATCTCTAGTCCCCTGTATGAGCCCAAACCATGTGATTTGAAGCTATCATCTAGCGAGCGGTTAAAAAAACGTTCACCCTTTGGTCAGGAGTCAAAATGGAAACTCTGAAAGTTGGTGGAAATAAACAGCAGGCGGACTCATAAAACACCTGTTTGCAGCATGGAGGCCTGAAAGCAGGAGTTGTTAATAGCCAGTCATAAATCGCTCACTCCATTGTTCTGTCACCAAGTTGGAGGCCAGCATTTCTCCGTGGGATTGGGAAGTGAAAACTTTGTTGAAAGTGTATCGCCGCCTCCTCTCGTTTGCTATGACATCAAACATTTTAAAGCTTCAATCGGCAGGCTCAACGTTCAAACCTTTGAAAATGGAAAATACAAACTCCTGAGAGATCTTTCACAAACATGTAGAACGCCTTTTGAATTTCAACGTCTTTACAACCCATTTGGTTCCGGCCATGTAATCTACGTAAAAAAAAAACAATATTTCATTCATTTGAATGAAGAAATTGCTGCCTTCTTTTGAGGAACACCGTTTGACTATTGTGTAAATTAGTCAAGCTATTGAACAGGCACTTTTTGGTAGAATGCTGATATTTTGATTGATGTTTGCATGGACAAAAACACGCTGATTTATCAGAAAATTGCTGCTGTTGACCTTATGTAAGGGCTTGGGAGCGCCAGCAGAGAGGGGTCTTTATTTTCCTAATCAGTCTTTTGACAACAAACAGGAGCTGTTTCGGCCGCAGAAAGCATTGGATGTGCATCATGTCACCTGGACAGCCTGAGTACGTCCCCAAACCCTTTTGTTTTTAAAATTAATCGACGGAAGTCTCAGTTTGTCTCATTGATACAATGCACATGTCTGACAAACAAAGGACGAGGCAGAGGAATTGTATGGGGAGGAAGGGGGGGGGGGGGTCAAAAAGAGCAATCACCACAGACAAGCCTGGACGGGACAGGAGGGAGACCTTTGGCCTTCCACCCGTCTTCCCTCAGAGTCACTTGGACGAGGGGTTAGGGGGTGGGAGTGGTAGGGGTGGGGGGAGCGGGAGGGGATGGGGGGGGATCAGCTCACTGTAACAGTCTGCACAAAGACAGGAGAGTAGGGGAGGGCAGCTGAACACCTGAGATATAAGATCTGCTTGCCCTCAGTAAAGGGGTCATCTCTACATTTACTCTCCTTTTAAGGAGCCATCTATTGTCAGAGAAAGATATCAACCACAAAATAGAAGGGATTCACTATATATGACTATTTGAATATGAATAGTCATGATGTTGCTTTATCTTAAATGTCTTTGTTAGAGTTTTTGTGCGATTTTTCCATCACTGGTTTTCTTTTCATCCAGTATTTTCAATTCAAGCCAAGGTTTGAAGACAGTGACTCCACCATGGGTCCTGCTGAATGGTATAGGTATATAAAACCAAAAAGACGAGGGCAGACACCAGTCTTTCTACATTCTCTGTCTAGTTAATGTCGGGAGGCTCTAATAAAAAGCCACCATGTGCCAATTGAGCGCCTACAATTAACAGATTAGAGTGATAAAGAGGTTGCAGAGCTGCAAGGCATGGGGGCCGCCTCCACGGGCCCTCAGGGCTCCACGATGGGCAGGAGCGGTAGGAGGAGGTGGGGACGGGGGGGCTGAACCACTGATGAAGGGCCCAGATAATCTCTTCCTCTCCTCCTTCTCTCTCCCTTTCCCCCCCCTCCTCCCCTCTCGCCGCCAACCCACCCCACCCAATCCCTCGCACTCTGTGCCCTGGAGCACCTATCGCAAATACCTGCTCAATATTCTGGTTGGGGGGGTGCAGCAGTGGTGGTGGTGGTGGGGCATGTGGTGTGTCTGCAGAGGGGAGATACAACACACAAAAAAGCCGCTTGAAACAAAAAGCGTAACATCTGCTAAAGCGATTGCGAGGTAAATATGTTTGACAATTATTGTTTACAGTGACAGTGGTAACAGTTTCAACATCCAAATCAAAACCCCACCATTTCTCTATTTGCAGTGAAACAGATGGGCCAACAGCGATCCATTATCAACCTGTCAAACGCTTTATTCTCCACTCACTTTTATTTCTTCGCTTCTTTGCTGAGTGACTGAGGAGAGGCTCTATTTGGGCATAACGATTATTATCTATTAGCTTGGCATAAATCAAGTACTTACAGCTCATTGGTGTATATTCTTCTTTACTTTCTTATCCTGCCAGTGTTTACTGTTCAAGGAGAACTGCTTGAATCCACATTTGTTTCTCCCTCTTCACATATTATTGTAATATTGATGCCTATACACGGTGTTGCCCTCGAAGGAACTCGCATAACGATTTTTCACATGTTGTTGTTTTGGTTGGTTGGTTTCAGCACTTAAATCTAATACATTTGGGGCATTTCTCATTTGTGTGAGTGAGATTATTCAACGATACAAATTATTAACAAGCTGCCTCTTTTGTCCTGCCGTCTGTATTCTCACACTACCTTGAGAGTTGAGCGAGAGGACTTTGGATCAAGTTGATTGACAGTGGTTTGGGAAAACGAGGGAGGTGGAACTTGAGACCCGTTGCACCATTTTGATATTATTTTGGACAAGGCACAGATCAAGTCAAATATGGAATACTTCATGCTTCAGGAAGAAGGAAGGAAGTAAATCAGGAACAGGTTTTCACGTTTTGTTTTTTTTGTGTGTGTGTTTGTGTGGATGCGTGTGTGTGTGTGTGTGTGTGTGTGTGTGTGTGTGTGTGTGTGTGTGGGTGTGCGAGCGCGTTTGTAAGTATGTAAGTGTACGTAAACACAGACTAAGGCGTTATCTACCGCTACCCCTCTCACCATGTCCCCCCTGCACTGTACTGCTCTGAATACGCTCAATCAAATAATGTGTTGGGAATAATTAACCCCAGAGCCCCCATTGGTTCTAATTGGCACCTATTAGAGAGCTGTATGATTCCTTGATAAATACCGAGGAGAGAAAGCAAATGGCAGCGGTGGTGGTGGGCGGAGGTTTGATTGGTAAGCAAAGTGCGGGAGCGATGCATACCGGGGGTAACCAACATTTAATTATCAATGAGGTTTTCGCAACACTTTAGAGAGGCCCCAGGCATCCTTTCCTTCAGTAGTAGTAATGGGCTCTTTTTAATGGAACTTGTGTTAAACACGGTGCTGCCACTGCAAAGCTCTGGCGTTCAGCCCTTAGTTGTTGCTGCTTTAATTTAGGTGACTACTGAATGAAGGCCGAGCTCTTTTGGGTTGCACACTTTTGAAAGGGTGTACCATGGAAGGAGATAAAGCGGGTGCCTGTGGTGAATTCACATAGGCTGCATTTACATTTTCTCATTTGTATCTGCTGTGCGGGACTAGGGTTAGGGGAATAATCCATCTTGTTCCTGATTGCATCTATGAACTTCAGAACAGTCGGATTCTTATACTTTTATTGAAGTACATACAATATTCTGCTTTCCAACCAAACTACTAAAAATGGTTGTGTAACTTTTAAAACATTTAACCCACATCACTGGAGCCACACTGCTTTAATTTGCTAGTGGTATAAAGTCACTCTAATGTCAAACTCCGCCCGCTGTCCCCATAGTCATTAATGTGGTTTCCCAGGGAGAACTTTATGCCATTGGATTTCTCCACTACACAAAATACAGTATATCCTGTATTTGACCCATTAGTTTATCCTGTAGTGTCAAAAGAAACTTTGCATGTGTGTTTTCTAAACAGTTTGGCTGGTCATGAACTGTTTGTCAAACCGACTATGTACTTTGAACATCGGGAGTCCAATGTAAATTAACCCATATGTCAACGTTTTTCTTCACATTCATATATACATTGTGGAGATTGTGCTGTTTTTAAATGTAGAGTGGAAACCAAACAGGGAGTGTGGCCCATATCGCGAGGGCGGGGGCTAAACATGACAGTTTTCTAGGAATAAACACAGCTAAAGACTCTATTGTATCATTTATTGTTTGAAATAAGTGTTAAATGTATGCAGAATAAACAGCTGTTCCCACCCAATGTCTTGTCTCCAGCCACTGCCTACACCCAATAACAAACAAAGCAATCACTGCTTCCAACCAAAGGACATCAATTATCTTATCTACATTTTTGAAAGCCAAATATATGAATCCATTTTTGGAAAGGGGAACGTGGGGACTGTGGAGATACAAGCTTGGACTCTGGGCCCCTTCCGAGGCCTGAGGCTTGATCCTCCTCTTCCCCGGCACTGGCATTGGGACTAACGCTGGGTCGAAGGAGCTCGGGGCAGAGCCAAGCCCGGGTCTGACCCAGTTTTCGGGGGGGTTCCTGATGGCAGACGGCTGGGAGATTGAGGGTGAGCCTCCGTCAACACCAGCTCCTGTAATCTGGCCGAGCATGTGCCACTCAGGCCGAACACGATGACAAGCTCGTGATGACACCGCCATCGTCCTCTCTCTTCTCTTTGCTGCCTGGACATCTCAAATGCAGGAAAACATCCCAGTGATTATGGCATTTCAGTGTCAACTGGCATGTTGAGTTTGGCCAGAACCTTGAGATTGACAATGGAGAGACAACATGTTTGTGAGCTGGGCAAAGTTTATTGGGAAAGGTTGAGGTTTTTGGCACACAAGTGTTCTATAGTGTTAGATGAAAGTTGTTTGTGGAAGCAAACCATCAGATCACATTTACATCCATTAAGCTTTCAAAAACCATGAGTGAAAAATAGAAACTTGTTCACAGATTGGATCAAATGTCACATGAGACACAAAATAACTTGAACACACACTTTAAACTGAATTTAAATATTGGCAGAAAACCCATTTCATAATAACAAAACCTCAAGTTTTTGCTTTTCTCTCCATTAAAGATCTTTTCCATTTTACAGCTGTCTGTGGGGAATTCTTTCTCTGGACACTCACATGTAAGCAAACTGGAAAAGAGAGAGAGAGAGATAGTGAGTGTGAGACACAGAGGGAGAGAGAGCAGCACATCTGACAATCCACTGGCATGAAAGTGAGCCCCTCAAGCTAACAAATTCAGAGGGAAAATTACAGTTTTGCGCGTTTGTGTCAATATGCATGTCAAAAGGTAATTGGGAAATTGTTCAGCAATGTCAAGTCCTGTTGGCAGTGTTTAGCCTGTGGTAAGATCAAAACCATTTCTTCACAGGCTCTGAGAGGCCAGACCAGGCTCTCTAACTCCCTCAACTCTGTTAAGCTAATATGGTTGTTTATCGTACAATATACTACGTTACAATCAGCTGCTCAAAGGATATTCTGAAAATCACCAATGATGTCGCGTTCATGCACTGCTATGGAAAGTTTATTTTTGTGACTAAGTTAAATTAACAAGCAATAAAGATGTAATTGCTTTTTCTGTCACGGAACTCACACGGATGACTGATCTGGTGACACTGCAATGGTCCCATGATCAGCAATGTTGTGTTGCAAGCTTACAACAAAAAAAACTGGTGTGAGTCCCAAAATCCCATAATTTGAAAATTGCGGTATTGCCTGAAATTATAGATCCAAATTTACCCAAAACACTGTCATATTATAGGACAACATTGCTATAAAGTAGTTTTGCATATTATATGTATTCAGTTCCAAATTCTGATTTATGGGTCACTTCCTTTTCACCAAATCTCAGTGCTGTTTTGCAGGGTGTTCCATTCTGTAATGCGTGGAATTGTTGGCTAAACAATGGAACGCTCTTTGGCATGACTTAAAGTAAGATATGGAAGACAGGCAGAAGAAATACAGCTTAGTAAAATGATAAAGGGTAATGATCCGGTCATGGTAATGCATGTTCAGTCACTTTTTCATGCATAAATAAATAATAAAATAATGATCATTTGTTGTTGTATAAATATCAATATGGAGAGAAGCAGCATGGACTAAACATTTTAACAGGGGTCCTTGCGGGTCGATTTATCTTTATTCTTCATTGAGATTTCAAAGTGGTCTTTTAAATAAAATAAAAAATATATAAAAAAGGAAAAAAGGAAGAAAAAAACTATATTTTCTGATAATAAATGGTGTTAATTGGCACCTGCAATCAGTCTACTGACCCTCCATTGAAGAATAAACTGCATAAGTGTGTCTTTCATTGATGAAGCTGAAACTGTCTGACCTGAAGGCAGAGACATGCCCATATGGACAGAATGGCCCCCATCACCTGGCGTTAGAGTTTTAGGACCCATTAACCTGGAAGCTGCAGGGGAATAGGTCCACATTATGTTCAATGTGTGTCCCATTTCTTTATGCATTTCTTCCACTTCTTTCTTTTATTATTTCGGGAAACAAATAGACCTTTGTGTTGGAACAAAGAACATTGTTCTCAGAATTTGAGCAAAATCGGTTTGGTTTCTGAGCAAAAAATGTGTGCCCAGCAAAAACGTGTCGGAGTCAAAAAGTATTTAATAAAATGGTTCTGAATAACAACTTTGGATAAGTTTAAAGTGAAGTACTGTAATGGATATTTATTTTGATTGGTAATATTTTATAGATATTTATAGATATTAAATATGCAATAACAGTATTATTGCAACGTTGTTGTTATTAATAAAGTTGTGTCTGAGGTTTAGGTCAAAAAAATCCACAACAAAACGTGCAGTTTGTCACAGAGAGAAAAGCGACACAAAAAGAAAAAAAGAGAGGGATGGAGAAAGGGAGACAGGGGCGCGGGGGGCCGGGGGTGGGGGGGGGGTACCAATCGTTAAAAGGGCCAAGCCAGTGAGTTGATTAGGTTCGGGAGCGAGAGAAGCTGCTGCGGCTTTCTTTGCGCACAGACAGAGTATAAGTCCTTTATCATGGGGAGGCACCGGCGTGGCCCCGAGCTATTGCTGGCCCGAAGCGAAGTACCAGAGAGAAGGGGAAAAAAGAGAGGGAGGAAAAAAGGAAAGAAAGGGTGGGGGTCTGTCATCAAACTTCATAATAACGCTCGGGGTTTGCCACAGCTGCGCAGTGACCCTTTTATTTTGCTGTGATGGAACAGATAGCTCACTATGAAAAAGTGTGAAATTATCCTGTCTATTAATTCAGTCAGACATCCACGCCCCCCTCCCCCTCCACAACTCTGTCATTTTACATCTCTTATCCGCGGAAATATGTGATTTCCTGGCAAATGCTACATTTTTACTTGAGTGAATTTTCCATCGTCGGTTCACAGAAAAAAAAAGTCAAAGGATGTCCGGGGTTGTGAAAGCTGTTCAACACAGGGCGACGTTCATCTGGCTGCTTTTCACACTTGCAGGACAAACGTTGTCGTTTTTTGTTTTTTTTTGCACAATTTAGGCAATTTGGTTTCCTTTTCGAATTACCTTTAATAGCGAAGCCATTTGAAGTGAGATCTAATACAACTTTTGTGTTCAAGTCATGTTTAAATTCAGTGAATTACATTTAGTAAGTCAGACTTATATTATTATTTTTGTTATTATTATAAACATTAGAACTATCATTGTCATTATTATTATCATTAGTATATCCTAATGATTTAATTTATTTACCACTACTACTTTAGCTTACTTTAAATTGGCCCTCGGCATTTAAGATTCGATCCAAACGCCTTAAGGTTTCAGTAACATCTGTGAGACCCCGCATCGCGCCATTTGTCACCGGATTTTTGTGTGCCTCCAAACAACAAATTACAGCCACGACGCAGGTTTTAATAAGCTATGTCAACTCGGTTGGATGACCACGTGGATGTGTCCTTTTTAATGTAAAGTAATGCTGGTCTAAAATAGCCACCAACATGTTCATTTGCAGTCATTGCGCATGCAACCGTTTTGCCAATAAAGCCTACCAACGTGGTGCACTGTCAATATGGTATATATATATATATATATATATATATATATATATATATATATATATATATATATATAGAGATTATATTACCTAAAAAAGAAAAAAAGACATATATGCTTTATATGTGTATTTATTTATTTGTTTATTAATTTATGAAGGGTCTGGTTTGATAAATAGTCTGGGGTTTGATTCATAGAGAGAGAGGGAGTTGATTGAAATGGCGTGTGCCTGGCTGACGGGAGCCAGTGAGGGACAAAGCCCCTGCGAAGCCACGGCCACTCGAGCAATTATTCCTCCACGCCGCATTTGGATTAGTGCAATGGAAAGAAGCATATGTTTCGCCCGGGGCAACACTCCCCCCCTGGCTGACTGCAGAAGATGCAGGGAGAGACTCGGGGAGGCACACATGGAGAGAGAGACAGAGTGACTGAAACTAGAATATTAAATTGTGATAACCAAGTGGATAATTATTAACACGATTTAAATCTACGTTTTTTTCATATATTTGGGGATACACAAACTTGTGAAATTGTGAAACTCGTCCTCACACTGGAAGACAACTAGGGATCCTTCCAACAAACATTATTTATTGTTTATAAAACCTTTTCAAAGTGGATAATACACACATAAATATGTGTGTGTGTGTATATCATTTTTTTGGTTCACGCGTGCACGTGAAGAGGAGCACGTGTTCTCACGTGTCAACCAATCAAACGCCTCTGATTGTTTTTGTGAATGAGCCGTATTGGACAGTGGAGCTGCAGAGCAGCGCCTATCAGGAGTCCCTTTGTTTATTCAAAGCCGCCTAATGTTTTCTAATCGATTACCTAATGTCTCAAGTAATCAAGGCTGATTTGGTGGAGTCATTGACCTCTCTTGGCTTCCGAGCCCTGGTTCACAAAAGTGGGCAAGGGGCCCACAGGGGGTCAGCGCCAGGGGAAGAGGAGGGGGGGGAGCAAAGCCCCAAATGACGACTGATGTCAGAGTTGAGGACAATTAGCCATTTTGCGCTTCATTGCAAACTTTAAAGTCATAATTCGATTCCGCCAATAGCCGTATCAAATGTCATTTAGAGGGACCCTGCGTCTTGTCCAAGCCACTTACTATTAAGCCGGCAGTTTGAAATGCGCCCGGAGTAACACATGTGATACAAGTATTGGCATAATAGGCGGCATATATATGTTTGCAGCAATTGCATCGATAAAGTAACCATCTGCTCTCCATCACGGAAGACTTTGCCTCTCACAGTGTCTCTGGAGCGTCAACGTGTGAAGTCAGTTAAAATGGATCAAAGCATCCCTCTTCCATTACGAAGGAAAAACGTGCACTATTGTACGGCCACAGTAATCCTCTGCAAAGGCATTCTTTTTAATAAAGTATTGGGGGCGGTGTGTGTGGGGGGAGGAGGGGGGGGCTGAAATTGTATCAAATTCCAATCACACCAATAACATGTGTAGCCGTGCAGCTAACGAATCCCTTTTGCTTTTGCCCTCCATCCCGTATCTTCCCATGCAGGCGAGCAGCTCCAACTCGTCGCCTGCAAGCGGTACAGTGCAGAGCGTCGCAGCGACGTTGCTACGGGCGATTTGGGCCACGCAGTCACTGCTTTCACTAAGCGGTGACTCCGGCAGCATCAACTAAATACTTTCTGACACCCCCCCCCCCCCCCCCCCCACACACACACACACACACACTCTCCGAACATCACTGCTGGCCGTGTAGAGTGGATTGGTGAAGGCATTTGTACAGGACCGATGTGCGCAGCAGTGACGCGCGCGCAGCTGGTCGAAGATGAAAAGTTGCACTCACGTGCTTAACGGACAGTGATCGATTGAAGGCGAGTAGCTTGAAAAATAAGTACAGTAATATAGTATATTTGCACTAGGAGCGTCAATTCCAGATCTGCGTAAATCCTCCATGCAAACGTCGCTGCAGCTTTTGATTTAAAGTATAGATTGGCGCCAGAAGAAAGCGCGCGCTCAGAGGTGGTTCAATTGAGTCTGTCTGTTTGGCCTTCATTACACCTCTGCTGCAAACTATAAATAACAACAGAGCGGCAGCCCAAGTGAACCTGTTTTTACCAGAGAAGCACATGAAATGAAAAGCGCATCATCATCTGCGGAGGATGCTTAATCACACAAAGTGTGTGCTATCACTCTAACCCCTAGCATATATTTCATTTCGCATATCCTGCAGAATATTTGATAACAACAAGGCCTAACACTTATTAATTACTATACGGGAATCAGCTGTAATTGCTTTAGTGGAGACAAGCAGCAGTTATGGATTGAATTAGTCAAATTCAGCTGGGTATTGCTGACTGGCTCATCAAATTTCACTTCCTTGTTATTTTTCTATTTTCTTATTTGCAAATGGCTTTCACTGTGAGGCCTTGGAAGAAAGTAGCTCTATTTGAGATCAAATTATGGCAAAATTATGATTTTGTATTAAAACGCCCTGCAAATTACAGACACGTGTCGGTGTAAACAAACGGTAGTTTCTTTTACACTCCAATTCCGTTACACAGACAAACACAATTACAGGCCTTGCGAGCCTCATCATCACGCACAAATATCCACCATTGTCACAGACACCCCTATTTCTAATGCGTTCGTTTCACCCTCACAAACGTGTTTTTCATTCAAGCAAAACGCCGATACATTTATTAAACAACATTAGCATTAATGACACACGTGAGGGGTTTCCTTTTTTTTAGCTAATACCTATGAATGATGTTTTAATACGATTGTTTTCCTTTAAAGTGACTATTTATGCTCAACCCCCCCCCCGCCCCCCCTACACACCCACCATAGCAGGAACAGCCGGGTAGTCTCTCCCCTTTATGACTGAGCTATTGTGCCCGAGGACAGGATCCCACACACAATCTGAAGACTGAGCCAAAAAAAACAGGGCTGACAGACAATGCCTCGCTTCACCTGCTCCAGCACTGTGCATCGCAATTATGCCAAGGACATGTACAGTTAGGCTTCATTCACCCTCTTGCAAAACAACTGCCTCAGAATTAAACCACGGGCCCCGAGAATCATGCAGATAATAAATATAGCTGCTGAGGAGATTGGAGGAAAAGGGGAGAGGGAAATGGAGGGGGAGGAGGGGTGGCCTGATGTTACAATATTTTAAACGGCATGGTTACCAGACAGTGAAATAGGGGATGCAACAACAACACACACAAAAAAAAACAGCAAGATGTATACATCACTAGACGGATTCATGCTCCAGACGAGATTGCTCTCGAGCTATATATAGGTGGCAGGCCGGCAATATACAATCAAAGTCAACTGAGATGTTATGCAACGGCTCTGCGCGCAGAAATAAAGCCAAGGCCGGCCTCGGATTTGCTCTAACTGCCCGCGTGATGGCCACATTTATGGACTCACTCGGGCAAACACAACGAAAGGAGACAGAATACCAGTTAGAGAAGGAGATTCTTTATGGAAGTAGAGGCCTAATTATATCACGGAATATGGATTTAAATCCAGCACACTGAGCGCTGATTGTTCATTGATTACACGGAGAGGCAAACAACAAATATTTGATGCATGTCTTTGAAAAAAAGGTTCCAGCACAGAATAAACCGGGGGAGAGCCGAATATAGCCCATAACAACCAAACATTGCACACCAGGCCTATATACATCTCAGAGGGTTTTAGCTGGAGGGGTGGAGCTGCACACTTCAAACGCGAGTAGATCCATTGTTGTGAGCCATTTGGCCCGTATAAGATCCTGTGCTCTGAACTAGGGAGTTTAAAGTAAGATTTTTTTTTATTATACTTGAGGGAAACAATGAGTTCAGCTGCTTATTGCAAGGAGCAATCGTCAGGGGAGACTTAAACTCAATTACTGTAGCCATTCAGAATGGAAAAATACTAAGACCAAAAAGGAAAAAAAGAGAAAAAAATTCCACCAGGGCGTTTCAAGCAGTGAATAAAAAATTAAAAGATATGAATAAAAATCGAGATGAAGCGTATCAAATATTTATTTTTTTTCTGGGCAACAAAGGACTATAATACATTGACAGGCATGGGAACTATTGCCAGCACATGTCTATACAATACAGCTAAAACTGCCTCCAATTTTGGACATTATCGGACATAACAAGATATCAGGTGGTCCCAAAAAATGTTTTTTTGAATGTCTTCCAACATTAAAAAAAAGACAATTTTCCATTTATTGCTTTTATGGTGCTTCAAGGAGAGAACAAGAGGTGAAACGTATTCTGATTGGCACTACACATAAAAGTTTGTATAAAAACGAAAATAGGAACACAAAAAACAAACAGCTCCTCAGGGTCTCACCTCTGTCTCAATTTTAAAGAAAAACTGAATAAGGATAATATATAGAGAGCGAAATGGATGTTTATTTCTATTCAATTTGTTCACTTGCTTCAATGTCGCCTCAACATGCTACAAGGGGGCTGAATTGAAATATCCCAGAGAAATAAAAAATACCCCAAACTTCTGTTTTCTAAGAACCATAAAATCACATGAAGAACTAACCGAATATTCAAACCCACTAAAACAGGAGGACCCAGATAAATAAAAAAAAGAAGTTTCAACAGACGCACCATATTTACAATTCCCATTAAATTACACATAAATAAATATATACATACATGAACACGGATTCCCTTATATAACTGCGAATCGTGTGGAAATTCAAAAAAGTTCGTTGGTCGCTTGGAGAGAGTGAGAGTCTACAACTGAAGTCATGACATGGAGCTCTGTGGATTTTCTCTTTGTTTTTCAAGTTTATTATTCACAATACTGATAAGAATTCATCCTCTTTTTGCTTCGTTTTTTTTTGTCACAATCGTAAAATTGAGATATAGAGGGATCGCTGGATCGCAGTCCGTTCGTTGCAGCTCATAAAAAATAAGGGGAGTACATAAAAAGTCCTCTGGCTGAGGCAACACACCTTTTCCTCGACCTGGAGCTGTCCCGGTGCAGCACTTTTTTTCTTTTCTTTTTTTCTTTTTTTTAAAATAACATTTCATATGGTTCAGGTGTTGGAAGAAGAAGAGGAAGAAGAGGAAGATTCTTGCCTCGTTTCCCCTTGAATCCAAAGTGGGATGTAAAAACAAAACATGTAAAACCGCGCAAGATCAGAAAGTGGCACGTTCAACTTTATCAATATTATTTATAAGGTATTTATAATATTTATATTGGGTGGGTGGAGGGCCCGGGGCAAGGCGGAGGGGTGTGGGGCCGGTGTAGAAGAACGGCCCCCCATGGATGGGAGGGGAGGGGGGGGGGGGGTTGGCCTTCGGTGCAGGTGTGGAAAAGGGAAACATCACTTTCTGTGCTTCTCGTCTTTGTCTCCGCCTTTAGTGCCGTTATCTGAGTGACTGTTGGGGTTGTTGTTGAGGTACATTTTGTCCATGGCTTTGATAGCCTCGGTCAGATAGTTCTGCAGGGCCGTGACTGCCGCGCACAGTGCCGGGGTCCCGAAGCCGTGCGAAATTAGACTGAAGTGGGTCAAACAGCTCTGGATTCCCGGTTCAAGGATGGGCTGCGGCCGTGAGTTCCCAAGCGGCGAGCGGTCCTGGGACAGCAGGTCTGTGAACTCTTTGCAGACTTGCCTAAAGAGATTGATAGAACGGCGCGTTAGTGACCAAGCCGGAGGGGGGGGGGGGAATAAAGCATACACGTCTGCGCATGCATTTTAAGAAATAAAACAAATCAAACCGGGCACAGTGCAATAGTTGCCATTTTATAATCTGGGTTTTACATTATGCATTTTCTTAAAGTAATTAAAAAGTGAACACCCGCAAAGTTGAGATGCTGTTACTTATTCAAATGGTTCTCCTTCTTTTTTTCTCCAAAACATCATTAGTGGACTACAAGTGTTTCTCCCTCTGCTTTGTTTTCAAAATGTATCACTTGGGTAAAGAAAATGTCCTGAGGCTACAAACAGGTGGAAGTTCAGCTCAGGAGCTCTTACTTACTTACTTACTTACTACGAGGATTTTAAGACAACATGAGCACTAACGATTTCACTGATTATCACATGCTTAAACACAATTAAACGAAAAAGTAATGATAACCCACGGTGTCATTCCCTCAAACCACCTTCCTCTATACATCTTAATTACATGTAGTACACTGTAAATATGTGCAGATTTTTTTAGATCGTGTAAAACTTTATATTTTACATTATTTAAAGGTTCAATCAAGTGACCTTTATAACACTGGAAACGCCTTTAACAAGCAGTAAACAGCTGTATGCAGTACGTCATCAATATTATATGCAGGTCGTTCAAGGAGTCCCCATGTTTCAGGTAATGCATTTTAAAAATAAATTAAAACAAAAGCCAAAGGCAGCGCTGCAGGTGAACCAGCTATGTGTCAATGTCGAAGGAATCACAAATGCACACTAAACACAGCTGTGCGTGCAGATGAGGGAAAGGCTCAGTCAACATACCAACAGCAGCACGAGAATCCTTTGAATTATCATGTATGCTTTAATAATAAATCGCCTGTGTAGCCCAAATAATGAGAAAATAATTGTCCGAATAAAATCTGTAATTAGCAGAAATGTAACATTCAGGGGTGTGTGTCCAAAAAAAGAGTATTAATTAGTATGAAGCTAGCTAATAGTGGACTTATATTATCCCCGAGCAATGATGACCAGCTGGTTTATCATAAGGCCACATCTGACATAAAATGTAACGTATTTGTTCCGAGATCACTTTTTGAAATTGTGACACGGAGGAAAATTGCATTTTAGTAAGATACAAAATGTGCATGTAACAAATGTGTGTTAAATACCCCCCCCCCCCCACACACACAGTGGCAACGACTGGCGTGCGTTTGTGACACAGTGAGATGTGATAACAGCACTTACTTTGTGGCCAACAGCATGTTTTTTCTTTGGACTTGTTCGTTTGGGTCGGAATGCTGACGGTTTACATACTCAGCTACCGCCTTGGCTGGAAACTCGGTCTCGCATACATAACCAAAGTCCCTGGCAAGATGAACCGCTTCGCCTGAGAAAGAAGGGGAAAAAGAGAGCAGAATGTGTTTGCTTATTAAATATGGTTACATCAAATTGAGAGCAGTTCACACAGCCCCTGCTTGGCCTAACGCATGCTAATCGGATCCGAGCAGCGCGTCTAGCCGCCAGGGTGATGGCACCTGTGCCTTCAAAACAACACGAGGGATCGTACCCTTAAAATAATAATCAAACAATAATAAAACCAAGTTATTTCTTTGCTCCACACCGTGAGAGCGGTTAAAGATGGAGGGAGGGAGGGGGGACCATGAGTGGATGTGAAATATAGACGGGGCGTCATGCTTAACGCCATGTCATTGATTACCAATGCCTGCACTTTATTGAAAGTCCAGCCGATCACATTGACACGGGGAAGCCATTTTAAACGGCTATCCCTAAATCTCACTTAGTTTTTACTGATCTGCGAGCATCACAGCTTTCAATCTGTCCAAGAGAAGTTCGCTTCCTTTGTTGGTTGTTATTTTTATTTACCCTCCCAAACCCTTTGCTTCTTCTTTGCTTTTAATTTCCTGAAGCAGTAGAGTTTTTTTTAACTGCGGGGCTTCCTGCCCATAAGCCTCTACTCCGGAAGAACGCATACGCCAATTAGCATCAAAGCTCAAGTCCAGTAAACTCGTTTCCATTAAAAACCGAGCGGATCCTCAACAATGACAGCGCTTCTGCAAACGCACGGTGTCTCCACTAAAGCACCGGGTGACTTCTCCCACCCTCCGCGGTCCACCAGCCCCGCACGTGCCGCAACCACTCCTGTTATTACCGAGAATCAAACATTTCTGCAGGGCTCATTACAAATACACCGCCACATTTCCACGAAGCGCAGTGAACACTGCATTCGGCCCTTCCGTGCAATAATGATTAACAGGGACCAATGAACCATCTCAGGCTTTCACCTTTGTAAACCCACAGCACACTAAAATACCACCGCACTGAATAATAAGGTTCAACTCTGCAAGCAAAACGGATTCATTCAGTCGCGTAAACAAAAAAAAGAAAACCCTCTTTTCAGCGCGCCACCGTTGACTAATTTATTCTGTAATAGGCGCAAAACATATAGCTCCCGATAGGTCAGCGCCATGCCATTTGCATGCAACAAAAGTCGGCAGTGACAGCCAAAGAACGGGAAGCTATCAACGAAATAATTAAGTCACCATTAAAATACAGACCCTCGCCGCCGCACCCGGGCTGTAATAATGTTTGGATGCACGCAGGGTTAATGAATCAATCGACTTCTCATCCGTGAGGTGAAGCAGCTCGGCGGGGCCCAATAAACAAGAAGGACTCAATAATTAACTGGACTTCGACATAAATTCATCCAGTGTATAAACTAGGCCAGCCGGCCGTGGACCTGCAAGTAGGCTCCTGGAAGCGAGGGCCAACGCTGTAAAGCCACTAGAATCACCAGCACCATTCTCTCTCTCTCTCTCTCTCCCTCTCTCTCTCTCTCTCTCTCTCTCTCTCTCTCTCCACACACACACACACACACACACACACACACACACACACACACAGATATCCTTCATGCTTTATTACTTGCGAGGCAAAGTCGGTCCACATTACACGGATGAGCGCATATGCTGATTTCCAACACACAGAGAGAGAGAGAGAGAGAGAGAGAGAGAGAGAGAGAGAGAGAGAGAGAGAAAGAGGGAGCGAGGTGGGGGGGGGACTGTTTGAAAGCACCTGGTATCGCGGGAGCAACAGGAGTGGGAACGTGATTTGTGGCTCACAACTTACCTTCGACTAGTGACGTCAGCAACGTGACGTTGGCAGCTTTACGTCTGCCCGCAGGTAGATTCAAGCCGATTTTATCCAGCTTCTCCCGTAAGGATCTTCCTCCATTCTTAGACTTGGCCCTGAGACGCATAAGAGCAGATATGTTAATATATAAAATATGCAATAATGTCGTGAAAGTATGGGGAAGCTGTGTTTAGGACTTACACGTCATGCACAAATTGGCAGATATTTCTTCCAATTATGTCCTTTCATATTCAAATTGTGGTGACGCTTTCAAGGATGCATGATATCGTATATCAGCCAATAAATGTGGTCCAGCTCTTTGTCACAAATTAAAAGGTGGATGGACATGAATTTATCAGGCTTTGCCTTCCATTATATCTCACAGATAAATAATACTAAAAAAAAGCCAGCCTCCTCACCGGCAGCCAAATACTGTACAAAACGAATATATAAAGCCCTACTTAATACGGAGGACTATTACTGGCTGCGTGTCTACAGCACTTCAGACAGTTCATTGGAGACCAATGTTTTCACGTGTAATGCCTTCACTGGGCCTATAGAGCTGGGGCATGAAACAGACTAGGCCTACATTCATTTGAGAGCGAGAAGCGAGGGAGAGAGAGAGAGAGAGATCCAGTGCGCTAGTGAAGTTAATATGGAATTTAACAGACCCCTCCTGCTTTAAATGCAGGAGCTAGGTGTCATGGTTGGTCGATTTTAATTATTCTTGGTACAGAGGAGAGAGAGAGACAGAGGCTCACAGAGAGTGTGGATTGGTATAGAGGGAGAGAGTTCACACACACACACACACACACACAGAAAGACAGGTACAGAGAGAGGAGTTTTTTTAGCAGCCTTCTAGTCGAACTCACCTCCTCAGCACTCCACCCAGCAGGGAGGCGTTGAGGCACTCGGGCGGCGAGAGGCGCCTCTGCACCTCCGCCACAGTGACCTTGTACTTTGATGTGGAGCTGAGGAGGGACAGGCGACCCGGAACCGAGCAGAACACCTCGTTGGGGTTAACCACTCCTCCGAAAAGACCGTCCTTATTTACGGGGATGGAGGAGATGTTGTTGTTCTTGGATAAAGACACTGGACCTGTAGCCATGAGAGAAAAGGGATGGTGAGAAAGGAGGGAGGGAAGGGGGGGGGGGGGGGCGGGGGGTGAGACCGAGAGAGACCGTGCTCAGTGGATTTCATGCAATGCAGAGCCTTGGCTAAATGAGAAGGAGGCGGGGAGGAGGGGGGTTAGGCCCCGGATTTAAGAGTTTTAACACCACATGTGTACACTTTCAGGAGAAAGGACACGCAGAGAAAAGCGCCAGATATGAGGATTATAGTCATGGAGAAATAATAATTACTAGTAATGTGTGCGCCATGTTGAATTATTTAGCATTTAGTTGCCATATTTTTCGAACAAAATATTTTATATCTCGTGTATTTTTGTTTTAATCTGCATTAGCATTGCCTTACAACATCTACGTGTGGAGACTCCGACTCCCCAGGATATCACCTCCGTTCGTTTCATTTTTTTGCGCACCGTGGATCGACTTTGCACAAAGCGGCCACGCCAACCCAGAGATTTTTGGTTCAGGTCTACCTATTTTGACATATCCACGGTATCCAGCAAAATCGCCCGTGTGTGATTTCAAACCTAGGGTGGTGTAGGGGAAGTGTGTGTGTGTGTGTGTGTGGGGGGGGGGGGGGGGGGGGGTTCCCAGCACCACTGGGCTTTACACCGTTTTGGTGTGCAGTAACCGGAGACAAAGGGGACTGTGCGCCTTTGGATAGATCACTTGTGACATTAATGGCTCAGGGGAGCCTAATAGAGACAATAGGAGTTAAACGAACTCTTGAGATTACTAATATAAGGAGCCAATTATCATGTTGATGCGCAGATAGACGCACTCAAAATAGAGAGAATATATAAGGGGCAAAAGCACAGAAATGGAAATAAAACTCGCCCCATATCTATTGTGCTGAGTTCTAATTTGACCTGACAACACGCTTTTGAACGCGAACATGAACAACCCCCCCCCCCCCCGCCCCCCTTCCCTGTTGATATAATTTCCACAGTAAATACATAAGAAATTATCTTATTTATCACCTAATCACTCGGTGCTTTATCAAAGCCAAGTTTTACCTAAAGGAGTAAAATGGTCACGCAGAGACCATCCAGCGCTACCAACTTCCATTTTAAATTTGACCGTGCAGCTATTGGCTTTCTCCACTGAAGTGCCAGGAATCGTATAGGCCTGAATCTTTGTCCATCAATACCACGGGCACACAAAGCCCACCAGCTCTCCTCATCTCCTCTGAAACGCTGACAGTAAATTCCATCAACGAGAAGAGAAGAAGAAAAAAAGGTGCAGCCAGTTTGATGCACTTGGAAACCATGTAATGAAAAATAGGCTACTGCGTATTAGGATCAGTCAGGCATTACCGCATTGCATCGGGGTCTCTCGAGCAGAATAGTGTATGCGTGTGTGCGTGTGCGCGCGTGTGAAGCCTATTGGTGTGCAGCTTGCAGAAACATGCATGATATCTCGGAGGAAATTGCTTACCTTTTTTAATTACAGTCTGGTCGGGAATATGAATTCCTTGATCATCAACGGACTATGCAAAAAAGAAAAGAAAAGAAGAAAACAAAAATTAGCACAAAGGCAGGAAAAATATCAGCCCCAGTCGCGTGTGTGAAACGCGTGATGCTGCACACGAACAAAGCCTGACACAATTAGCGGCCACAGTCACCCAACGTGGAGGGACTCGAAGGCCTCCATACCTGTTATTATTGTCCACGGCTGTTTTCAGCGGGTAACACTGATGGGCACATTACACCAGATCACAAAGTCAGACTTAAATAACGAGGCTGTGTCGCCCCATAATCCTGACCTAATTTCGCCCTCGCATCGGCTCTACTCACAAGGAAACTTCTAATCTAGATTGGATAGTAATTACGGCGGCGCAGCCTATTAAAGGCCTATGAACTAATTAGAGGATTATTGGTGTTTGTTTCTGATTAAAAACTGGGAAGAGTGCTCTAAATAAGAACTGAGGGTTATAGACAATTTTCGGCGCTCATTTATCATGCATCTTTAGAGATCGCGCACCGATTACCATAACTCAATCCACCAAACTCAACCCTCCTGTAAGGGCTTCACGATGGGATTGTTGGTTGCGCAGAGCCGCGAGCTTCATCTGTTTTTAGACTGAGTTAAATATATAGTCAGACAACACCAAAAGAACCCTGTGGAAATAAGGGCGCTGTTGTCTATGTATTTATCGATCTCATTTAATTCGATTAAACTGATAAGGTGGTGCAAAACCCCATCGAATGTAGCAACAGAGACGCATTATCATGGGGAACGTTTGTAAACTATATTCTATACATAACATTATTGGAGCTAAATTGTTCGAAATTATCATGATGAAATTAAACATAATGTCATGCTATTTTTTATAGCATTCAGATAAAACTCTTTATTACGATACTAATGGATGTCATCCTGCTTACATTTATTAAACTAGAGCAACAACAATAATAATGTTGAAAACACTACAAATGGCTATATAATATTAAAATAATAACCTAATTATGAAAGGCGGGGCGCTTGAACAAATTGCACGTCAATAAATATTTATTTAAAACAAAAATATTTTACATGATTATATTTATTAAAAACGACACCAGTGCTGTAAACCAACTGTGCTTTTTAATAATCAACTTTTTTTCTTTCTTTCTCTTCCCCCCCCCCCCCCTTTTTTTGAACAGAACAATCTAAGCCCACGAAGAACCTCGGCTAAATGCCGCCTCACCTGAACGTCGTCTAAAGAGTGAGGTATTCCATGGAGAGAGATAGAGTCCGACAGTCCCGTATCGATGCCATGGCCGGACGGTAGGAGCACTTCCCTGCGGTACTCCCGGCACAGCTGGTGGGGTAGGCCGCGGTGCTGGTGCAGCAGGCCGCTCTCCTGACTCTGCCTCTGGCCCGGCCAGCCCGGGTGCTGCGGCTGCGGCTGGGCGTGCAGGGAGTTGAGGGAGTACGGGTCGTTGACGTGCGAGTAAGGGTCCTGAGACTGCGGATAGATGGGCTGGTAGGGCGGAGGGAAGTACGGGGGCTGGAAGTCCGAGTTCGGCGTGTGGGAGAGCGGAGGCGCGCTCGTGTAGGGACTCTGGCCCACGCCGCCCAGCTGAGGTAGCCTGGCTGTCCCATTGCTGGTGCCGTCGTGACGGTCCTGGCAGGGGAAGACAGAAAGAAACGTGGTAAGCCTAAATGCACTTCTTTTTTTAAATAAAAATAAAAACACACACACACACACACACGCGCGCACACACACAACCATAAATGATTGCATTCTCCCTCTTTGTTTTAACTGCAGAAGGCTCTGGGCTTATGCTGGGGCTTTATCAAACATGGCCTGAGTGACAGGAATCTGTAGCCTATTAAATCTGAGGAACTTTGTGGATTTAAAACAATAAAAACAACACGTTGACGCACCGAATGGGGATATTTTTTGCAGTTTTAGAAATACAATAACTTATATAATAATACAAAGGTATGATTAAATCCTCAAATAAAAAACACAACATTCGAGATGAGTATAACCGAGCCTCGTATTATTCCAACACTTCCCCAGTGTCCAGCATGCAAGATTCTCAAATAATAACCAGAAAGGAAGCGTTATAACACAATCAGATATGCAAACAAATTTCCAAGTGTCCGAGACGGAGATCCAGCAACTTACCATCGCGGAAAAACTGTGCACTAACATTTCAAAGGATTTATTTTTGAATAATCAGTTCAAAAACACACTTTGAGTGTTTAGGGTTGGGAGGGGGGCGAGCAAATGGAATTAACCAGCCAAACAAAAAATAGCCCCCGAAAGAAGACTCTTCTCTCCCGAAAAGCTCACGATGGCCCCGGCGGTCAGATATGTGCCACAGAAGCAGGACGATAATCCATCAGAAATAAACGGTTAGATCCCCGCTGCCCTTCGTGTGGGTCTAAAAAAAATGTAGATATTCGTCGGTGCTGGCAGATTTGGGTAGAAAAGTTTCTCTTGGTTGGAACCCTCTTTTCTCCCCTTTCTCTCCTGGCTTCTATCACAGTGCTGCCGTCCCCTCGCTTGAGCTCATATTAGCAAAAGAGCCGCTTCTTCGTCTCCCTCTCGGACTCCTAATAGAACGTATTCATGACTGTTAATACCGCAGGAATACTTAATAATAAGGAAAAGAGCGGTCGGAAATCGGGCGTGAAGCGGAGGACGCAACTCAAGGCAGGAGTCTGCGCTTTAAATGACGTCCATTGAAAGGAGGAATCAGTATATCTAATCAGCGATGGGGAGAGAGGGAGTGAGAGGGAGAGAGAGAGAGGGAGACTGTGGAGGGAGTGGAGAGAGAGAGAGACAAAAAGAGGGACACTCATTCCCGTCTGACGAATCAGAAAGAGAGAGAGGGAGGGGGGGGGGGGGGGGTCCGAGGGAGGAGGGGGGGGGGATTTTAAAAGGGTCCCAAGGCCAAAGCGCAAAAGTGAAAGAAAGACATAGGAATGAAGGGAGGTGGACCACAGACCAGGGGGGAGAAGCCGGGGAAGGAAACATCGTGCACCTCTGAGCTGGGTGAAACTCCTGCAGAAGACGTTCCGGGCGGCTCACTTCTACAGATCCACGCTTTGTTTTCCGCCTCAGACTCCGACAGCGAGCGGTCCTCCATGGGGCTTTCTCTCCCTCCCTCTCTCTCCCTCTCTCTCCTCTGTCTGCTCCGACGAATAAATCCACCGGTTTCCGTTTCCGACTCCAAAAAAGACAAGAGTCGCACACCGGCTAACTTCTAGAAAAATGTTGACGGAGGGTAGCGGCGGGTGGAGGTGGAGGTGGAGGTGGAGGTGGGAATAAAATGCCCAAAGTCTACATGACAGGACCGCGCGGATCCGGCGCTCTCAACAACTTTTTTTACACGCGGCTCAAAGAGCTCCACTCCCCCCTTTTTTTGCCTCAGCACACCTTTTTCTTTTTTCAAATAACGAAACGTCGGGCTGTGACTGGATTTCATTTGCACGTTTTTTATATTTATTTGCATCCACCAGAGGGGAAACATTGCCTGTAAATAACAAATTACAAAAATAAATGTAAAATCTCCACAATCTAAACGCAGGAGGTGCCGAGCTATTGTTGATATTTTTTTTGTACATGAATATCCTCTCAGGACGCGAGTGAAAACACGCTCAACCGGCTCCCCCACTCCTAAACAAGTCCGTGATATTGCTGCCAAACTTTGTCTATGGCCACAACAACATCAGTCAGCGCGTACACCTCATATGGACATGCACACACGCGTCATGTTTCAAACAAATTAAAACTCAGGAGTAAATTTTGGTAAAGCAGCGAAGAGTGGCGCTTGCATTTGCCATTTGGTCAGAATATATTTATATTAATTAAATTAATGGAGTACACATTTTTTTCCACGTGTTGTTTTATATATGGATATAATATTTTATGTGATATTTTAAAAATAAAATAAATGTAACTAGTGTGAATTGAGATTTTACATTTTTCTGTGATTGCCATAATACAAAATTAACATTAGTATTAATATTGTTGATATATTTCTTACTATCGATTTTACTACTATCATGTTATCTTCTAACAAGATCTAATTTTCTTCTAAATTTGCTACAAACAAATTTAGACAAACAGAGGATCCTAGTAAATGATATTACAAAAACATGTATCTAATACTTTCTGCACTTGAATTAAATGTGTTCACTAACACCTGTCAAAAGACTGACATTTTAAATCAATGAAATACACCCCTAAAGTGATCATCTCAAACAAAAAGTTAAATTAAATTAAACAAATCAAAGAGGAGTCCCTTACCTCGCAATCTTCATATTTAATGTTATCAGTTAATTTCCAAAGCATTTTCATGGATTGTTGAGGTGGATATTGAGTGGTATCGCCTTAGCCTTGTTTTCACTCAGTGGATTGTGCTCCCCGCTCAGAAAAACTACTTTTATTGAAGCTGTGGGCTTCTGTCTGTCTTGCGCTCTGAGGTCTCCCTCTAATGGTGGAAGTGAAGGGCTGGAGCAGCTCTGTAATAACACTGGCACAGGGCCTCATTAGCATATCAACAGTCGTTTGATCCCCCCCCCTCCCTCATTCACCCCCCTCCTCCCCTCATCTGCTCACACAACACCAATGGACAGCGTACAGGTAAATGGTAAAAACTAAAACGATAGGAGGCTATACCTGCTTATTATTCCTGTTCAGCGAGCGTGCGTGTGTGTGTGTGTGTGTGTGTCTGTGTGTTGGGGGGGGGGGGGGGGGGGGGGGGGTGGTAGAGTCATGCATTTGGATCTGCATGCACCTGGAACGGTTTCTGCAAGTCGAGGCTCGAGCAAAGCACGTTGGACTGCAGAAATGATGACGTTCGCGTTCGATTTTATAATGAAACATAATAATAATATTAAAATGTCTTTCATGTAATAAAGAAGTCTACACTGACTGAGAAAAAAAAATCTGCTCATCCTCGTTTCTCCATTACTTTTCTAGGACAGCGGGCCTATGCAAAGACAACCCTGACACACACTTTTGGGCTTTTTTTAAACTCCCAAACTGTTATTTTAATCCCATTGAGAGTGCAGACCTGGAGAGGCTATTCTTCCTATGTTATGGTAAGAAGGTGAGCCATTCGGAGCGGCTCTACAGGTCCATTGACTACCTTTAAGGGGAGGGGTTCGGGGGTGTGGGGGGGGGGGGGGGCGAGGGAGGGGGGCAGGGGTGTGTGGGATGTAAATAATTAACACAACAACACGGCCTTGTTTCATTTGAATGAACGGCTAGGGGAGCCTGGCTCTTCCCTGTCGCCGGCCGAGCCTTCACCTCAGCAGGTCGCGGGTCAGCAGACGGGTCGCTGGCTCTTTCAAGGCGTTGGCTCCTCTCGTTTTAAAAAAAGAAAAAACTGGATTACCATTTTTGGTGGGAGTGCCTGTTTTTTTTTGTTTGTTGTTGTTGCATCAGTTGGGCTATTAATGAGAATTGAGCGCTGAAACTGGCTGACAATGACAGCTATATGCATGTGCGTTTCTGTTGATCCAGCCCGGCTGTCTGTGGGTGATCGGTTCTTTTTACACGAGTGATACTAAAGTCGTGGCGTTTGAGCAGGTCGTCGCCGTCATTCTCATCACGACACAAAACTAGGCCTGTGCTTCAGTGACGAGACCATGGATGCTTCGGAACATTTAATCCCAATGTGGATCCCCTGTGAATATGGAGGCTAGACGAATCAGATCTCACCTCAGAGACGCAACGACAAGATAAGGGCTACGTTACGTTTCACATCAAACACTCCACGACCAAGCCCACGTCTCGGGATTTCCACACATTTCTCATTTCTGATTCGAACACATGACCGTTCGCCTGAATTATAACGATCACCCCCCCAAAGACAGAAACTACGTGATGGGTGAAAGGCTACATAGTTTACACAATAAAATAACTTCTTCGTATGTGATCTCCTCGCGGATTATAACGTTAACTACACCAACTCTCTTTTAGGAAGAGCAGCGTCTTGCTACAATAAAAGTAGACATTTTGACAGTTCGCATGGTTAACCCCGTCGTGTCTTTGTCTTAAAGTAAGCAGCACATACCTGCCATTCTCCCATTTTGCCCATAATTGACATTCTGTATCTCCTTTTGCCTTTGGTCGTTTTCGGTCGATCCGGTTCCGTGTCTATCTCATTGAGCCTTCGGTGCCGAACTGAACCTTTACTGTTTTTTTTCGCCTGACCGGATCGTCTCACCTGGCCATAAAAAGTGGTGCGGAGCCACCTGGTGACGCATGCGCGATGATCCGGGTGTGGACGCATAAGGAGAAACTACCTGGGGAAAGTGGAATAGACTACTTTGTGCCTGATTTGTCTTTTTAAATACTTCGTGTTTTTATGAAACAATAAATCAGCGAACGAATATGTTTTTTAAATTTTAGTTATTGTTGAGGAAACCTCAGAGATACCGGACGGCTTAATCATTAGCTTATCCAAAGTCCCTGCTGTGAAGACGAAATGTATATTATATTGCAGGAGAGTGTAAATTTGAGCTGTTAACACATCCAGTTAATTTATTGTTTGGTAACAAATTATTTACTTCATGTAAATTTGCATTAAAAATGAAAAGGAGTGAAAAGCGATGCCGTTTAGCTTCCCCTTAATTTTCCTGACAACTGAATTAATAAACATGAATAATCTGAGATAAATAAATAGTTTGGGGAAAGAAAAGTTATATTATATCAAATTAAAGACAAATATGGTATGTAATCTTTGTTTCCTTCTGTTAATTGTATATGAATCCTCATTGCAAAAGAAACTGTGTCAAGTTAGAACTTGAAGGTTAACTGCCAACATCATTACTTCTACGCAGAAAGCCCTGCTATTGTGAGGGTCATTATTTATTTATCCACTGTTTATTTCTAATACTTATGTAGACCCCTCAGGCCAAGAGCGAATGAGGTCTCCCTCTCTCTTGTCTCGCACACGCACACGCGCTCACACACTCACGCATACAGAGAGGAGAGCAACACGTGCACTGATAGAGGTGATAATGGTCGAAGCTTTAGTCCAAAACCCGTTTTTGTCCTCTTTCAAGTCGTTTACGGAGCACACACACACACACACACACACACACACACACACACACACACACACACACACACACACACACACACACACACACACACACACACACACAGCACGTCGCTGCGTCGGTTCCCTCACCACATCTAATACTTTATATTAGACATATTTAATTCATACTCTGGGATTATTGGACAAACTTTTTGTTGAGATTTTGCATTTTGTCCTCTAAATCCTTTATTCTTTTAGTTTTCTAGTAGTTTTTTTAATTAAATAATTCCGTATTGAATCTAAAGATTTTTTTTCTTCTTTTTTTCGTTGCAGTGTTAATATTTAAAACAAGCCTTCATGTTTGACTTCAAAGGCGAACACATTTTAACTACACACACAATACCTGAAGCTATAAAGACCTCTCCAGGACTGGACAAAGGAGGACTGGGTAAAGGGGGGGAGATCAGGAATATAGTTTGGGGCTCTGCGCACTAAGGGAGGAGTACGTTTTAAAGCGGAGCTGTCAGAGAATGGGTTACTCTCAGACAGGAGCGGGGTCCCCTTTGGATATCCAGCCTGTTTGTCTAAGACTCGGTTTCAACCACTTCCAGCATCGCGCTGGGCCTCCGGCAACGCTCGGCTTCTTAAAATTGCAAGCTGTGTTTAATAGGCGTCGGCTGCACCGCAGGCCATTCGTACAGCCATTCCCATTTAGACAAATTACAATAACTTATTATTGTTGTAATCATTGTTGTTATTATATATAAAATTTTCTATATTGATTTGGTATCCGTGGTGTGTGTGTGAACGGGGGGGGGGGGGGGGGGCTCGTGTCTCGTTGAAAAAACGAATCCTCTTGAAACGTAAACTGCCTTAATTATGAATTCAGTGTCAATGAGAAAGAATCACTTCCAACTTTTCTACTTGATGTTCTCTCCTCTTTGCCTCGTTTCATTAAAGCACAAAAACCATGAGCTGTGATGGGTGCGGTTATTACAAAGCGGCCATGTTGTTATTGTTGATGCTGTTTTTGTAGTGGAAGCTGCACGTGTCAGCCTGCTGAGGACGGATCATGTCCCGGTACAGGAGTCCCGGTGTCAGGCGCTTTAGTGTCTATTGAGTGGGAAGGTTTTAGGGCCCATTGCATGGAAACGCTGCATCCCCACTGTGATGAATTGTATTATAGCGCCATCTTGCTTCCGTAGATGAATTTAAAATGATATTGCATTGTAATTGAAACCAAATGAGAATGTGCGCGCAGTGAGCATTCCTACATAGGTGATATACCAAAGCGATGTCGGTGGAACAAAAAGCAGGTGTCAAAAAAACATATGACAGGGCTCAGAATTTAACCAAATGTCCGGTTTATCAGTTAGCTTTGATTTAAATTTAGATTTAAATGTATGCTATTCATTGGGTTCATTGGTCAAACCAGCTTTCGTTCACCTGAAAGCACTTTTCTTTCTTAATGGACCCTAATTCCACTTCTAAGACCTGTTCGTTTTCACAGTAATTACCCATAAGGCTCAAATACTGAACATACATATTCTGATGCTATTGTGTGTGTTTTATCATTTTTCAGACATTTTGCTCTACATATAAAGCAAAACAACTCAGGTCTTGTCAAAGCTTGGAGATGCGGGATATGGCTGAAATATAACTTCATCTAATCCTGTAGTGCCATCTTGTGGCGGTAATAATAAAACAAGGTCCACCCTTGAATTGTAGACCTGTAGTTTATTTTCACTCTTATGTCATAAGATAGCTACCTGTTTTTTTCCATTAGTAGAGCATAAGCATAAACAAAAACATGATGGCATATCAGACAACAGAGGTGTTTATGAGATCCTTACAGCAAATTACTTGCAAACAATAGTCTGTCTGAACAATGCACATCAATGTGGAAACAGATGGGGAGGCTTTGCTCGATGACTCAAATCCCGTCTCATCAGGTGGCAGTGTCAACTCATATTTTAATAAAAAATCCGGATGATAATGTCAAACGTGTTAATAGTTACACACAAAGTATAAGAGAGACAAACATGACAGGACCTGCTGTATGGAGACACGTGAAAGTCATGGTTAAAACGTAACCAAAGGCTATATCCCATCAACTTCAGTGGTTTGGTGAATATCGTTGCAAAGTTTAAATAAAAATATATATCAATTTGCATTGCTTTAAAATTCTCCCTTTTCTGAACTCAACATTTAGTATTCTACCTCTCCAATTGGACTCTAATTGTTGTTGTTAATGTGAAAACCGGAGTCAAGTTCGATGTTTGGCAAGCATAAATGTCCACTAAAGACGATTCTGATTTGCCTCCGAAGCAAGTGGCCTACATGTCCCATCAGGCACCGCGGTGCGTGTTGTGTGCACCAATCATTCGTGCTCGACAGTGAACAGGCTGCCGTCGGTGGTGACAGAGGACAAACTGAAAGAGCAAGGTTGTATGTGGCTTTATTTGCGTTTCACGTTTTCTTTTGTGATAGTATCAGACGTTTTTTAAGCTCACATTGTTCCACATTAAAATAAATGGCGCAGGCAATATATTGTGTGAGCTTGCATGCGATCGATACACGTGCGCATGATAAAACTGTTAAGCAGCTAACGTAGCTGAACCTCACAAGTCCTCAAACGGATAGACAGCCTTGACTTAGACGTCAGGCTTCAATGTAACGATTTCTGGTTCAAAGCAGACCATCGCAGCTGTGTAACAGCGGGGAAAACCTCCTCCACTTAGACCGTGTTTCTGGTGTTCTGTTTTGCGGTAGTGGCCTTAACTTCGTTGCGTAGCAGGAAATCGTCTGAATTAAATAGTGACCGTGAACACTACTAACGTCACGTGTGTTCTCCCCCCTCACTGGCTTGTTAAGACTTTGCAAGTGTCCAACATGTCTACTGATTACGTAGGATATGGATATGCAGCCCTCATCGCTTCCGGGGGAGCCATTGGTTATTTTAAAGCACGTATGTAGAGCACTTTTTTATTTTTCAAATGACAACGATTCTCTGACTTTCTTGACATATCATTGAATCCCTCAAGTTCACAATTAAACTGATCTTTAATTTCTAGTAAGTATAGAATTGGGATTACCACATTCTTCCATAATAAGTGTCTTTTTTGTAGCTACGTTGATGGAATTATGCACGTAAAACCAAAATAGATGACTCTCATGAAACACCTGTGCGTTGCTTCTTTAAGGCAGCACCCCCTCCCTGGCGGCGGGTCTTCTCTTCGGTGGCCTTGCAGGTTTTGGTGCCTACCAGATCTCCAATGACCCCAAAAACATTTGGGTGTCCCTCGGTTGGTATACAGATTGTACTGCATAGTGTGAATGTGCTGTGTGGAGGTGAACTATGTGATGAGCGGATACATTAACAATGATCACTGTGGTCATAATGCGTTCTGTTTTTCTACCTTACACTGACATTATCCACCACACGGTGTCTTCCAGCCACATCTGGAGCTCTGACCGCCGTCATGGGAAAGAGGTTCTATGGATCAAGGAAGTTAATGCCAGCCGGCTTGATAGCGGGGGCAAGGTATCCATTTTCATGCCACTACTGACTATCCTTGTTACACACACTCAAACATATTCAAGTGAAGTGGGTTTCTGGTCAGGATGACCACGTGACTGTTACGTCTATGGAAGCAAATGTACTTGATAAATGTTTATGTGATTGGATCACTAAATTACTCTGACGTCTTCACCTCGCTGAGCTGAAGAAAAAACAAGATGAGAAATGTGACATTTTCTTTTTGTTTCTGGTTCCAGTCTTTTGATGGTGGGAAAGCTCGCTTTGACATTGCTCCAGAAACCGCATGAGTCGTGATGAAGTTGAGACTCTGATGTGTACCTCATCTTCTGATTCGGGAGGTTCCTGTCAGCATTTGTCATTTACTGTTGATGTCATTTTGTAAAGGATCAAATATAGTACCTTGTCTATATAATAGGAATTGTCGTCTTGTCCTTTTTGAGTAAATGCATAATGAAGTTTACATGTATTTATTCATATAAAAGGTTTACAAAATGTTCAATCAATCAATTGCATAACACAAAGAGGTGTGCTTTGGTACACAATAAGTCAAAGTAATCATTTTTGTTACCATTACACTGGAGATTTTGTTATGACAAAAGCAGAGGAAGCATTGCAGGAGCTGTTAAATTACTGATTTAATGCTTTTATCATCAGTAGTAAAAATATACAATACTTGACAATGAGTATAAAAATTAAGATATGCTACAGTTAGATCTTACTCACAACACCCTAACACAAACATCAGAATTGGCTCACGCTGGCTCCTTCAGGAATGCAGTGGGACTGTGAAGCAGACCGGCTCGTCTTGGTTCAGCTTAATGGCAAACGTCATCGTCTAAACACGGAGGCTCCGCGTGCCCTCACAAACGCATCATTGGGAGCGAAGCGATGCCATTGTGTTGAGGAAAATGTCTCCCCAAAGAAATGCGTGACTCCTTTTTGTCCCCTACCAGACACCTCCATATTGGAGGCTGAACACACTGCAGTTAATGCAAGTTGGTGTGTGTGTGTTTGGGTATGACTTCCTGCTAAAGATGTGTATCACTAGGCAACTGTCCAAACCAGCGGTAGAGGCTGCACGACCTCTTTTCTGAACTACCGATTTGCACCATATTTGGATGTCCAGTCCACCCTGCCGTGGACCGGCTGCACGGGGGGGGCTCTGGTCAGGAGATTCCCGGAGGTTTTGCCAAGAGCCGAGTAGCTGCTGCCCTTCATCTGAGTTCTGTCTGCCCTCCTTTTCCAGCCCTCGTAATCTGGAAGAACAAGCCAGTCAGTCCTTTTGTCCATCTTGAATATATCCAGTGACAATGCCGTTTCTATGTCGCATATCTGTCTTTATACACGCTAGCATATAATAACATCAAAAGTAGAAAAAAACTGGTACTGTAGCAGCAACGGACAGCGATAAAAAATACAGAAGTAAGGCTCTGCTGTACATCAACACAATCCTTCCAGAATCAAAAGCAACCATTATCATTTCAATACCTTCGTTAGTTTCGCTCATAGGTGAGTTGGATACAGGCTTGGACTTTGTGGATTTCAATTTTTCTTTTTTATTATCAGGAGAGGAAGACAAGTTGACTGAAAGAGTGGAAAAAAAGAGCAGAAAAACCGACCCAGTGAGCAAGAGTTTGGAGGAAAAAAGTGCAAGTAAGAAAGTAAATAGAGCCAAAGAGAAGGAACCGGCCGAGTACTGGACAGCTACGCATGAGGGGTGTTATTTCTACCAAATGCATAAACTGTTTCAACATTTGATGAGTCTAAAGCTTTGAGCTAGATAAGTGGGGATGGGAGGTAATCTGACCCCAAAATACCAAGAATCTGTTTTTTCTTTTTAGCTTCACAAAGAATGAAAGCTTACTTGTGTGCTGGCTATCCAAAGGGGCGAGCTGGATTCTCTGCCCCACTGAGCCCACCTCCTTCTTCTGGAATGAAGGTATATAACCGCCAGAGAGGTTGTATTTGGTGCTTATGAAGTTCCCTAGAAGAGGAGGGAAATGCAGTTAATTTGCTCTGTAGTTCAATGTTACAGCCTGCCAACCAGCAGGCCGCTGAGGGTCAAATAAGCTAAAATAACGTGTGCCATTCAAAAACATTTCCAAACACGCCTAATAGATGTCCTCGCACTTGGCCTTACTGATGCAAAGGGTTGGTGTGAACATGTGTGAAGTGGCTACTTCATATGCAACAGCTACTGAGGAGCCAAACAAGTGAGCGGGGGCCAAGCGATTGATGTCATTCAGCTTCCCAGGCGACTCCATCGATCTGCTGCACCGGCAGCTACAGATGGTTATCAGTATAATTAGTGGAAAGCCCCATTGTTACCTTATGAAGATGTTGTGGTTGTAGTGCAATTTAACATCTATTTAGCAACTGGAGTTCTGAGCTCTTTGGTTAAACTGTGTATTTGTACCAGTGTCCCCCCGCGGAGCCTTTTAGCTGCCGGCTTTCTTTCGCATGTTAAGTCACTGGAGCTGGTTGTATCTAACGGCAACTACAATGTTCTCACACAAAAGAGCTTCTGCATAGCGACTTTAGAGTTAAGTCAAGTCACAACATAGCTCCCAGCTGTGAATATACAACAAAGCAGTTCCCGTGAAGTCGTCTCGATGAAATACCTTTGGAGAGATCGATTTTCTCTAGTATTCTTTCTTTAACAACCGTTTTCTCTGGTGGGCTATCGACACATTTAGAAGCATTCTCTTCTTTTACACCAATTGGTGGAGTCGGAGCAGATGGGCATGCAATCAGAAAGAGATAAGAAGAAAAAAAATAATGAGCAATATCAGCTGAACGAGACAAAACTAAAAGAAAATAAAAAAGAGTTTTCTTAATTTAAATGAAGAAAAGTACAGTCGTGAGGTTTATTCATAAGAGTATGAAAACAAACCTTGTGTGTGGGTGTGGGTGTGTGTGTGTGTGTGTGTGTAATTGCTGGGAGGTGGAACAAAGGAGCAGAGGTTTTGCAGTTGAAGGCCATTTAAAGAGCACTTGATCTTACACCGACAGTCTTAATCTCATGAATAAGCAATAGTGAGGCAGAGTCAGTGAAAGGAAGAGAAAGAAGGGGACACATAGTGTGTCGGTCTACATGACAAATGATTCATACAAGTCTCCCTACTCTAAAGCCGCAGACGCCACCCCCGATGGCTCCATAACTACTGATCAGGATGACATTAGCTGGATCATTAGCGTGAGGGCCACTTAGCTATTGTTGTCGTGTAAAACCTCTCACCACGTGGGAGTGTAATGCCGCTGTCATTTAGGTCACAGGTCAATACAACCAGGCGGCTCACGCGATGCAGGTGTCGCCGAATAAACAGAGCAAAACGGTTTATTGACGTGCGATAATGGATAAAGTATCTGTCCTCTGGGTTACGTTTGGAAATGAAATGGCTATGTTGGACGTCCGTCTCGATTTGATAAGCAGCGAGATCAGTACACTTAGCATAATGTGACTGTGTGGCGCAGAGTAGACAGTCGCCAGGTTTCCACCACATGGCCAGAGGTAAGTCGCGGTGCATCTTGTCTCTAAATGTGTACGGCCAATGTTTATTTTTGTAGACAAACAAAAGGTTGGCTCATTTATAGACTCTCTGAAAACATATTTTCCACAGCGGGTGAAACGTGTTATTTCAAAATCTATTCAAGAGGCTAATATAGACATAGGAAAACAAAATATTCACCGATGATTGAAACTGGCAACTGTCTATGAATCAGGGGAAAGTCAGGTGTTTAAATGGCTTCTCAGACGTTGGATTGACCTCCGGGAAGCCGAGGAGCACACTCCTAACACCTCTACATTAGTCCTTACCTGCGTGGTCTCTAGTGACCGATAATCCTCCTCCAATAGGAGCCAGCGGTTTATTTACGCTGTTGGAGGAGTTCTCCCACAAGTCCCGCAGCGTCAAACCACTCAGCTTCTTATCAGCAGAAGTCTGATTCTTGCCGATCAAACCTTAAAGCGATGGGAATTTTGCAATTAAAAACCAATGGTACAAACATTAAAAAAGGCATTTAGAAATTGTATGAAACCGGCTGTTCAGGTGACTCCAAGTGAATCCAACAGGTATTGGAGGACATCTCTGGTTTAACATCTGTGTTAGTGGACTTGATGATTTGAGTATCTGAGGCTCTCTTAAGCCTGCACCTCTGGATTTTTGTTGTTCATGGACCCTGTGTGAGCTTTTCATTTGCAGTTATTATTTATTCTTAAATATTATTGTTTAATTCTTTAGGTTTGATGTAATGAAATATTAAGATAGCTTTTTCCGTTTTTGTAGTCAATTTAGTTTAAGGATTTTTTGGTCTCAAGTATACCTAGTTTTAGTTAATTATTTGGTTAATTTGATGACTAATGAATTGGGTGGGCACCTGGAGGTTATTTATGGGCATAGCCAGGTATAGGACCAGCATGCACCTGGGTGACACGTTTTTAGCAGCATAGGAGGGCAGCCACAGCGAGTGGCTGCAGAGCAGGGTAGGAAATGCAGTCAAAGGAAAGACAGACAAATGATGTCAAGTTTATGTGTTTGTTGGCTTGTTTTGTAAGCAAAATGAATACAAAAGGAAAGGAAAGCCTGCTTGGACAATCCGCTCTCTTGCTACGTAAAAGAAACCAAATGGTGGTACATCAATTCTTCGTTGATCCCAGGGACAAATGGCCACTACGGACCCTTTTTGTAAAAAGGCAATAATATCCCCTTATACATATACTGTAGATAAAAGAAGGAATCAAGATATTTATAATAGCACATTTAAGATTTATGCAAAACTATAATAAGAACGTTTCGACTGCTCTTATAACATGGCGTTGTGCGAACTTCTTTCCGTAGATAAATATTACCCCACTGACCGTTATGTCATGTGATCCTACCTGGCAAGTATCGTGACTGGCTCAGATAGTGCTGCCGTGCAGCAGATCCTGGGACATTAGAGTCCATTTGGCCGATCCTAACGTTGTTGGGTAGCTTAGTGACTGTACTGAAGGAATACAGAGGCTTCTGCTCTTTGGGCCTGAAATTGGAAACCAGACATTTAAAGGGCAAACAGTACCTACTTATTTATTGAGATGTTGCAGATAATCAATGCCGATTGGGCAGGAATTATTAGCATGGGCAAACAGTGTTATTGTAACTGCAACTCTATAACTGTAACTCTATAACAATCCACAACTTAGAAAATCCTCTCACATAATGTATGATGCATGAGACAGCTATATTCAACACATGCTGCAGTGTAAAAGCTTGCATTTATTTTCAATTTTACAAATCCAGTCCCGTCGAGACATCCAAGCACCTACTGTGGGCGGTGCTCCTTCGGGCTCGCCTCCTCCTCCGCGTTTCCCAGGCTGGGTTTCTTCGAGTTGGAGGCGGCGGTTTCAGCTGGGTCGGATTCCTCCCAGCTGTCTGATGTCCTGACCACCGTCTGGCCCCAGCGACGACGGCCATTTTTCAGCACCCCCAGCCCAGCAGCACCGACACTTTTATCGCCGTCCAGCGGCGCAGCTTTCTGCGGATGAGGACGACACGAATGGCTTATGGGTCTCAGTCTTTGGGAGAGAAGTCTAATTCGCAAAGTCAGGGGTCTGTAGGATTCCTTTATGATTATAATATGGAAACTATCTACGGGACAGTGTTTATTCATCCTCTAGAACATGAAATGCAATGAATAAAGCCCTCACCGCATGGCTGTGGCCCCCTGGTTTACTCTCAGTCTGGGGAAGGGGAATCTGCTGAAGAGGCTGATGCTGTTGGTTTCTGGGTGAGGATGTGGAGGCTTTGGACTCAGATGAAGACTGCTGAGGATCCGCATTGGAGTCCGACACCTGCTTCTGGGCCGGCGGCCTGGCCTGGAAATTCTTGACCTCCTGGCTCTGAGGGCGAGGCCCCAAGATCTGGCCTACCTGGAAGTAAGGGTAACGCAGGGTCTGCAAAGGGAGAGCAAGGCCAGACAGACTGTCATTCAAAATAATCTGCAACGGGATATTCTCCAAAACACAGTCAATGACTTTAACTTCTATACAGTAAAAACATGAATTAGGCCTTTGTGTTGAAACACAAGCATGATGGAAACATTGACTTGCTGTGTAGACTTATAGAAATAAACATAAGTAAGTTTAAAGTGCATTCAAATGGTTTCCTTAGATCTGGCTAAAACTGGATGGCCATCTCACAGCTGTGTGCTTTGTAGCAGGGAAAAGAAAAGCTTCATTACTCCCTCTGGGAAGGTGTTTTCTACTGAGGGACCACAGAGGGATCCAACGGGGGAGTGATAATTATCTGTACCTTCGTAATGACCATGTGTTGTACATGATGTCATTATGCAACGCAGAGCAGCCAGGCAGTGGTAGTGGAAAGGTTTAAACCCTACTTAAAATGACTGGGATTAGAATGCTAATGCAATCTCAGTATTGGGACGAGAGCTAATCTGCATGTAGGGGTGAACCCTGCGCTATTATTTAAATTAAACCTTTCTGATGGACAGGTAGGATTTATGGTAAAAAATGCATTTACATCGACCAGATGTGGCAAGCAAAGCCATGGCTTCTCACAATGTAACCAGACCTTTTAGGCTTGGTTTTGCCTACCTGTACAGCAGTGGGTCTTTTTTTGGGGTCCCACTGTAGCAGATCCCTCATCAGGACAATAGCCTCATTGCTGGCATTAGGGATGAGTGTCTTCAGGTGGGTCGGCACGCATTGGGGAAAGCGAAATTTCATAGCGGAGGCTAATTGGTGGCCTTCTGACCAATCAGTCTAGGAGAAGAAACAATATTGTTTTTCATTATTATTGAATTATATTTTTATTATAGCTTACAAATAAAATATCTCACCTTCCAAGACCCTCATTAAGTATATCATGAAATATGCTTGGATAAAAACATAGTACTTTTCGCCTCTTGTGAGCTAATACACTCATACACAGTGCGTTACTGTATTGGCTGCCTGGCCTTGTAGCCGAGCGTTAATTGGCTTTGACTGCTAAGCAATCATGGCACATGGATTTTTGTATTGTAAACAACAGGATAGAAAAGACATCCCCCCATGATATCGTTTGGCTTACTTTTAACAAAGAATAAAGGGCGACTTACATTCAGCTTCTTCTCACCTTTTTGACTGTGCCTAGGACTTGGCAGATTTTAAATATCTCATCCACCTCACTGTTCCCCGGGAAAAGGGGTCTGAGTGTGTAGAGTTCTGCCATGATGCAGCCCACGGCCCACATGTCAATAGGAGAGCTGTAGGTAGAGGACCTGAGCAGCACCTCTGGGGCTCGGTACCTGGACAGAGAACACACTCTAATAAACTCACACTGCATATCTGCATGAACTGGCCATTATTGAGCAAGGTGGAAGCTCTCGAATGGTCTGCACACTGTTAATTATGCATAGGGTCTTCTCTGTGATGCCCGGACAATGCTCTCACCATCTGGTAGATACGTAGTCTGTGTAAGGCGGTTTAGAGCGGATCTCTCGGGCCAGTCCGAAATCTGCTATTTTGACCAGTTCTGGACCCATGCACAGCAGATTCTCTGGCTTCATGTCTCGGTGAAAGAAACCTGTGGAGAGGTTACCATTGAGTTGAGCCCACTGTGTACAGAGCCAACTCAATGTATGTACAATGTACAATGGTCCAAAATGAATAAAATAGAATAATGTGCAACTATTCTACATTATTAATTCACATTAATTGCAAAAAAAATCAGAAAGCACAAGAAAAAGGAAAAGTGGGGAGCTGCTGAATGGGTATATATTGGCCTTCGACAGCGGTGGCCTGGGTTCAAAGTATCTGAGTACAGATGAACAGGGAATATCTCTAAATAGAAACTTGGTCACTGCACTTAGCAGTCACATTATTAACAGTCACAGTGATGGCCATGCTGCGGCATAGCAGCACCTTTCCCTCATCTGCGCGAGCGCATGTGCGGACACCGTCCACCGACTCTGCCCATCATACACACCTGTCGGCAAACAGGTAATTAGACCTGACAGTCCGCGCACCTGCTGCAGCCCCGCAGTGTGTCTGCCCTGACTTGTCAACCGCTCTGGCCGGGTTGTTATCTCAACCACTGCGTCAGCGGTGCTCTGGACACGCACAGTAAGTTAAGTTCCGTGTGTTCCTGTCGCCTGTACTTTGGTGGGGTCAAAGGGCGTAACCATTACATTCGGGGGGGGGGGGGGGTCCAAAATGAATACCCTTGCCCATAATTTTTTTTTGTCAATTGCATTCCCTACAATTCTATATTTATATATGGAATTTCGCAGATTTAGAACATGGTTTCGAGGACTACATTGACCAATTGAATTCACATCTAAAAGGAATAAAAGTAGAACATATATTTTATATTTTCTGCTGTATATTGGGGAGGGACAGCTATTGGTATTCTCTCACAATTGGAGGACACACGACCCCCCCAAAGAATGCGTGGTTATGCCCTTGGTGGGGTCACACTAATTGACAAGATTTCTTGAAAAATATACACCCAAACTAAGTACTGAACTGTGGTGTTTGGATGTTTGAACTGGAAAAGAATGATAGGGTAAAACCTCTTACCATGCTTATGTACAAAAGCCAACCCAGAAACCACTTGAAACATGATGTTCCTAATTTCATTCTCTGAGAGCTTCTTATTCTCTCTAAGCAGCAGACCGGGGGGGTGTGGAGTAAAAGAGAAAATGAAGAAAAGCAGTTAGAAAGAAGAGAAATCCTGAATAAGCACTTGTGCTCTGGATGTGTGGAAGCATGCACTGTAAGACAAAGACGGGCTTGCTGTGAATGGGTTTGTTTGCATTTACACACAACTTCTGAATACATGTTTTTTGTGATATTCTTAAAGCTTGCACACATCCATTATGTTAAAGAAATGCCGGCCAATGAGTTGGAGAATGAGGCTTTGATGAAGAGCTCCCAAACTACAAGATTCTGATAAATCAATCACCAGTTTGACAATTCACTTCTTTGGATCAAAAATATTGCATATTTTATACTCTAAGTTTCATCAGTGAATCTTGCAGTGTGCTGTTGCTCTCATGCAATGGCAAAAGGCGTGAAGGGAACACAGTACACCTACCATGTTTGTGAATAAATGACAGGCCTTGTAAAATCTGAAAGCCTATGTTTCTTATCACTGATTCAGGAAACAACCTTTTTCTGTAAACATAAAATTGACAAAATTCTTGTGAGGCTGCTAATGGATGCACCAATACATAAACATTCTTTGTACACACACAGTGACCGGTAACACAATGCTGAAAAACAACGCAGGTGACAAACCCAGGTGGGTAAGGGCAGTGTGCAACCTCAGGTGCTGGTAATTTATATCAAACTATACCACTGTGTTATTAACCTTTTAAAGACATTAGCCTGGCAAAGTGTGGTATTTCTCTTCTCTTACCTGTCCTTCATAAGCTGGTACAGGTTCTCCTTCATATACTCAAAGACAAAGTAGAGGTGATCGTTCTCTCTGATGACCTCCTTCAGTTTTACCACATTCGCATGGTTCAGCTTCTTCAGCGACTGGTGTGAGTACATTTGATTAAAAAACATGTAAATTATTTTTTGGTCAAAGATAAACAGTCATTTCCGGTCCTTTCATTTCAGTTTTAAAGTATGGGTTGGGAAATGTGAAGATACAAAAGCACTGTGTAAAGTATCTCCACCCTTACCTTGACCTCTCTTAGGTTCATACATTCTTCCCATGAATAAAACTTCCTCTTCATTCTGTGAGAGATAGTCAAAACCAGAATTAGGTTGGAAACAACTTTTAGATTTTTAGTACAGATCAGATGTACATCACCTAAAGAATAGAAGGCATCCCATGTGCTGGTCATTTCAATTACACTCAAAAAAGTCCCATCTTTGCAAAGTTACTTTCACATAAATACTTGTTTCATTTGACGTGTCTCTAATTTCAGAAGCAGTAAAGCAAGTGATTCTGCTACTGTATACACTTTACTGTTGTTTTTCTTATCTGTTTGAATTGAGTGTGGAATACATCTTTTGAATGGCCGTACTGCAGCTGTTGTAGGGGACACCTGAACAAGCACTAATCTCCTCTGATCAACCTTACCGCTCCGTCTAACTGGAGTTATTTAAGAGTTACAGACGGTGCAGGTATCTTTTCCCCCCCCCCCTCTTCTCTGGGCGCCTGCCAGTTTGCGTTACTCCTTTTCACAATGTGAGCAACCCGACACACTCCATACTTTCGCTCCCTTTTTACAGTCACCACATGTATTGTCTTGCACGGTAACCAAATGATCAACAGGTGGACGCATTGCCTCGGTTTCTCATCTATTATTGAAAACCTGCTGCAATGCTGCAGAAACAAAAGGTGTGTAAGCCGGTTTGTTTGGCCTGCTGATAGGAGCAAACCAGCAGCTTTGAATTTTATTTTCACTATCCTTTTTATGCAGAGTATGACAATTCTATTCTTTGAATATTTAGTCCCACTAGATCTAGAATATGGAGTACATCTGCTTTCTAGAACTGTGAAGGTAGGTCAACATAAGAGATCAATTATTATTAAATAAAACGTTTGTAGGCCAGAGCTGAAATGCTGGATTTGATAATCTCTGTTTATACACATGGAATAAGAAATACTGGAAAAGCTGCCTTTTATAATACAGCGAGAAACTACACAACTATGTCAAAAGAACCAAACCCAACCATCATTCCCTTTATATCAATATATTGCTCTGCTTAAACAGTGAGAAATGGTTCAACCATCCTCACCTCTTGATAGCCACCAGTTCTCCGGACTCGTTGCTTCTCCCCATCAGCACGCTGCCGTAGGTGCCGTCACCCAGCTGCTTCAGAGTGGTGTAGCGATTCATCATCACATGTCCTGAAGATCCAGACTCATCCTGCCGTAACTGATCCGCTGGTTAGAGAGGCGGGATCCGGACGATCAGCCAAGAGACGACACCGTGCCGTTGGGATCCTTTTGGCGACAGCAAAGAAAAGAAAACCTCAGAAGCAGGTGAACACCACTACAAATAAAAAATCAAACTGCACTGTTTTTTTGAGGGAGAAATCAACGACGATTTCTTGGTTTTCCCTTAGAAAGGAGGATTAGGTGTGTGTCTGACTAGTCGGAGGCTCCGAGAATGACCACCCAAGGGAGATGACAAAGCCGGCCCTAGGCAGCTTAGGCCGACGGGGATGTAAATAGAATGTTACGTCACTATCATGCTTACCGGCATCCACTACTTTCCCCAAGCACCTTTGCATCCGTTGATTGGCGCCACGGAGATCACACATAAAAATGACTCAGGAATACTCAAACAGCTTTTTTTTCTTTCTTTTTTTTCATTTTTCAATGCATGGATGGTCACTGTTCTTTGTTAGGTAGCAACACTTGACTGAAAAAAACCCTATGCATACACATAATATGGGTAATGACAGGATACTTGGGTATTTTGGGGCTAAAGAATTGTCTGTGGATATTTGGTTGTACATCCTGAAATGCCTACACACATTCTAGGGAATAAATGCATTTGGATGTAAGCAGAATTGAAGTTACAGATAGGCCAAGGGCAGCTGAATCAAATGTTTATTTCATTAAATTCAATCCAAAGAGACTGTCCAAATGAATGAATCATGAGTACAATTTAAAAATGTGTAAATCTTTTAAAGAATTTCCCCAATGGTTTCTGCATGGCGTAGTCGATCTATCCTTTTACTTTCGCAGAGTAGAACAAAACTCTTGCTTGATATTCCAGTCGGACTGCAACAATAAGCATGAGGCGAGCCGGGATGCCAGCCAGAGGACTGCTGGCTTGTCCTCGGCTTTCACAAACGGCGGACAATCTGTCGAAGACAGACTTAAAGGGAATTAAGATGTGGCCTCTCTGAGCCAGAGGACACTGGGAGGCTATTCAAGGTCAGCTATATTGAAAACAAATCAGTACACACAGCTGACAGTGCAAACAGAGTTGTAAGAAGGGCAAGGCTTGCTTAGTAAAATGAATGTGTGCTTTTTTTGTTTCGAATTATAGTAATACAAAGTATTATAATTAGCTCTGCCTTCCTTCACACCTTCGTCAAAACACGGCGCGTAATACACAGCGAAGCCTCGGCGCATCAGGAGGACGTCACAGCTCACGAGAGGAGCATTTGTTGTTGACAAGTCAGCCTCTAAGTGGAAGTCCCTCCCTCACCCGGCTCACCCACGCCTGTTCTTCTGGTGGCAACCTCTCCTTTCTTTCTTTCTTTGTTTCTGAACTCACCATTTGGGTCGGTCCGTTGCTCGGCTGTTGTCTGTTTCTTGCTGATAGCACGGAGACTCCTCGCTCCAACGGCACGCAGTGTCCTCGCCTAGTTTAGCGCGTGCGATAAGGCTGCGTGCGACAGCTCCCCATGGAAACGCGCACACAAACGCGACGCTGGTTTAAGTTGCTAGGAGACGAGTGGCTTTGCGGGCGCAGTGCATTGTGGGACTGCGGAAGAGAAAAAAAAACATTTCCCACAATAAAATTGATCATTTTATTTGCTTTTAGTTGGATTGAAGAAATGCCATGTAGTCATTATGTCCTACACCTATTTACTGTCTTATCTTTGTAGAAACATATGTGAAAGGCAAAAAACGGAACTACAGAAGAGGAACGTTTTCTTCTTCTTTGATATCTCTGTTATCTTCTCTCAAAAATATAGCTGTTATAAATGGATACAGATATGTGCCAAACATGCCCAATTATTCCAGGGTAGTCACAGTATTGTTTGGGAAGAATCAAAAGTGTGTGAGCTCTTTACCCCACTACCACTTATATTGTGGTAATGCACATTCTGTGCCAACAGGGGGAGCAGTTGCGCTGTGGTTTGTCATATTGACCAATGGAGAGCGGCGAAAACACATTGCAGTAGTCTACAAATGGCAATTTATTTTAACTTTAGTTTGTACGTAGCCCCTTATGACCTTACAATTAGGCCGGACCAAGCCCACGTGTCACGTCAAAGCCGATCACTAAAAGTGATGGATCCATGGAATATAATGGAACACAACTGACCAAAGTGTAAACACATGTTTTGATCATCAAAATTTGATCATCAAGCATCAGCTGTATCAAAGCCCTGCGTGCCCGTGTTTTGCATTGGTCCAGGGGATGGTCTTCACGCACGGACACACACGCACACGCACGCACACACACACACACACACAGCATGAGGCAGGTGAGGCGGGAGAAGGGGATAACGAGGATAAAGAGGATTATCACTTTCTGTCTCGTCAACGGACGCTGGACCAGTCGCCGGTTGGAGAAGAGCGCACCGCGACGCCTGGGACCGGCCGGGGAACGGGTCGACCTCGCTCCAGTGCAAATCAGAGGACGTCTTGAAGCGGCCCTACGGGTTACCTCCATTAAACCGAAACATGGCAAAATGATCCACGCTACTTTTTACCTGTTGGGAGCGCATGGGGATCCGTCACCAGGATTTCCCCGGATAGCGGTTGTTGGCGCGCTGTTTCTGACATGAAGACCCGACCTGCGGGAATCGGCAATGTCAACGCCGACTGGATGGGTTCCCTCCCGTTTAAGCTCAGTGCCATGCCCCTCAAACACCTTGCGGTTCCAGGTGAGCCACGTCCCCGCGTAAAGAGGTGTGGCCTCGGCGCGTCTTTCACTAAGTCCATCCCTGTACACTTTGGGAAGAAATAACAAAGATAAAAGGGATGGGATTTGCTGCTTCTTGATTTTTTTCTTATCCCGCCGCCGTGATCAAATCTCTCTTTCAGGGTCTCATGATTCGTTTACCTACTGGGTGGATGTGCACGCTCCTGTGGGACCCGACCAGAAGTCGTATGTGAAGTACCTCGCCACCATGTTCAGCGTTTTGGCCAAGAAGGTCATGGTGAAGTGGTCCATGACCCAGGTACTGAGATCAGATTAGTAGCCAGCTAGCTTGCAGATGAAATATTAAATTATCTCTTTTGGCCTGGAAATAACAGATGAGTTGGCTTTTGCCCCTCGTTGTTATAATGTCATATATAATGCTTGTACTTCTAGAATTTGACTTTTAAAGAGCAGCTAGAGGCAGGAATTCGCTACTTTGATCTTCGGGTGTCGTCCAAACCAGGCGAGCCTGGTAATGAGATCTACTTCATCCACGGCCTGTTTGGCCACAAGGTGAGCCGTGGAGTACCGACATTTAAATGCTTCATCACTACGCTACAAAGCTTCTATGCGCTTTTTCTTGATTTGATTTAATCGGTCACAGTCCAGTGTTGTCCGTCAGTGTTTATCATGCGTTCTTGTCCAACAGCCTGAGCAGAGAATGTGTTCTGCTGGTGTAGTGTTCTGATGTTGTAAGTAGTGGGATGGAGATGACCTTGAACAAGGATCAATGGATGTGACTTTAGTTCTGACATCCCTCTTCAGACACGGGTGATTCTGACATGTGCCGGTGGTCCATGTGACACATGGACAACTTTTTTAGGTTTGATGCAGTAAATGACCTTTGATCTTCCACTCGGTTCTCCCCCACAGGTGTGCGATGGCTTGTTGGAAATCAATTCCTTCTTAAACCGACACAGGAAAGAGGTGAAAATCTCCTTTAGTCATGTTCTTCATTAAAATGCATTTTGAAAGAAGCACAGATACATACGCATCCATAGGCCTGGCTATAGAAGGAAGGAGTTTGCACACATGTGATTTGGATGTTTGATTGATTTTAGGTGGTGTTTCTTGACTTTAACCACTACTATGCAATGGAAGCACAGCATCACGTGTACCTAATTAACATGCTCAAGGAAGTGTTTGGCAGCAAGCTCTGTAACAACTGTGAAGTGGAGAGCGTTACTCTGGACTACCTCTGGCAAAAGAAGTACCAGGTGAGCTCACAATTTAGCCGTAAAAGCGGGCTCATAATGTGCCTCTGAACATTTAAAACCAAACCTTTTTCACTTCAAACCAGTTTAATTTGCGTGTGTATCAACTCTGGTGAAGTCAGACCATTTAAAGCTCATCTAACATGTACAAACCAAAGCCACTTAACCCTTGTGGACAGGTAATCCTTGCAACTGTCCCGGACTGGAATTAGTGGTGACATTATCCTGTTAACACTTATACCATAATTTCCTTCTTCCATTATATTCCATTCCATTCCTCTTCAAAAGGGAATTGGGAGGGCTTTCCGTACATTTTTTCCCTTTATTTCCTCATCTTGCACTCTTCATTTTACGGCCTCCAATCGCTCTATTTTTTATTTTTCATACACAAATACTTGCATATGTGGACACTAGAAGCCCCACGTAGACATTCATCTGTGTCTGTGTGTGTATATGCTTCTCTTTTTGCTGTGATTCATTCTACGGTTTTCTGTGCATGTCCGTGCCTCATTCCGATGCTATCAGTTTAACTCCCGCTCCGGTGACCCTAATTTGTGATTGGCTTAGTTGGCACGCGAGAGGCCACCAGAGGAGGACCGATTTGCCGATTACCAGCTCCAAAAGGGCAGCAAGTTGTCTTGTTAAACGTGCTATTGGAAAAGACACGCAATCGGATGTACAGTCTCTTTAATTGTGCCCATTCACTTTTATCCTCAGGTGATTGTGTTCTACCATCATCCATCAGCTCAGGCCATTCCTGCCATGTGGCCGGGAAACAAGATCCCTGCTCCCTGGGCAAACACCACCCAACCCAACAAGCTCACACAGGTCAGGAAACAACATTGGCAGAAAAAGAAAAATACTCACCAGCACGGAGGCTGCATGTTTACTTCTTCTTTCTCAATCAGCAGAAAATCAACACAGATACACGTATCTGCGGCTTGCTATCTCTGCACAATGTTGGATTCGAGCTAAAAGAATTTGCCGTTTAGGCATTCGTTACATAAGCTGTGTCCAGAGTCCATCAAGGGGTGTTTGGGATGACATTTGCTTTGTTTTGAACCGTTCTGTGTTTGACATTCTCCTGTCTAGTTCCTGGAAACTACCCTGAGGGAAAGGGCCAAGCAGGGCTCCTTCCACGTGTCTCAGGCCATCCTCACGCCCAAGGCTAACACCGTGGCCAAGGGCCTGGTCTGGGGGCTACGCAGCTGCCTCGTGGAAAAGTCAGTCACCTCCTTTAGTGTGTTTTTGTAAAGGTTTTTCATGTGTGAGGATGCACATAAGACATATTTGGGGGATTGGACACTAGCTTTACATATACCATGCTTTTAAGCGCGCGTCCAAGCACATTTAACAATGTGACCCTTTATGGGATAGGACATATTAGCATTATATCTATATAACTCCCTTCCACCTTTTAATTTCTATATGTCATTGTACAAATAAAATATAAAATCTGGTTGTGGCTGCAGATTTGTGGATCTGTGTGTTCACATTGTGCCGTGTTGCGACCATCTAGACAACAATATGTACATTTTTGAGCTATTATTACTCAGTGTGTATCTATTACACACCACACCCTCTGATAGAGAACGCAGTGTAGTAGTAAAACCATTGTGGATGTTTCCTCTACATATAACAGGTTCACTGCCTGCAGCATCTGTCAATCCCTGCATCTATAAGTTCGTCGTCTCTGTTACAAAAACTGTCATTTCGCTGGTTTATTTAACTAAGGGTTAGCTGTAATCCTTTTTATCCATTTCCAAACTATAGAGGCTTAAACAAATACACATTTCACCTCTCAGATAAGAGATCTTACTTCTTAAGCAAGGACCAAATTATCTGTAAAACCTTAGCGGTCATCAATCCTGTTGAGCCAAAGCTTTAAGTGGAAATGAAGGAGGAAATCCTGACTACATACCCACCATGCCCTTAAAAGTGAGAGAAAAAGCCACCGGTGCTGGTTTATAAAACTCCTGGACGCTCTCTGGCGAGACAGGAGGTGGTCTAACTTTGCACTTCCGAGGAAACGGGATTGTTTATCACAGTTGGTCAAACATTCAGACTTCCTGGTTTTGTTCTGGTGGCGGCTCAAACGCAGCGGAGAATGTGAGGCTGTTTGAGGTGAGTCATGGCATGTGTGTGTTTGTGCCTCTACGTCAAGGACTATAAGAGAAAGTATTTGAATGCAAAGCAATGATGACTGACAGATGGACACAAACATCACTCCCTATTTTTCCCCTTTCTACCATTTTCTCCCACATTAAGATACCTTATCAGCAGCTTTTCGTGGAATTTGGTGGACCGACAAATGAAACTTGGCTGTATTTTGATTGTACTTGCAAGGCCATTCTAATAGAAGCTCTCTTCTTTATTGGCTCTAGAAACTTACCAACCATCATGTCTTGGGTTGAGGCTCAGAGGCCGGGGGTGGAGGGAGTCAACATCATCACCTCGGACTTTGTGGAGCTCACAGACTTTGCCAACATTGTCATCAAACTCAACAACCTGCTGGTGTCCGAACAGGACCGCAAACCGAGATGACCAAGGTTTGCACAACAGGACAAATGCATGTGGACCCCACGGGTGTGGTGGAAGTTGGACGATAGATACCTCCATTATTGTTGGATATATAGATGTTCTATAAAGCTAGAATTTCTAGGAAATTATTTTCAATAATACGTTGTTATATTTCTTTGATATGTTGTTTTTTTATTTTTTTATCATCAGCCAGCAAATATGTGTTCCTTCAGCCAGCAAGGTATCAATTCCTCGCTCAAGATTGTTCCAAGTTTCAGGATACTTTGCACTACTAGTACAGTTACATTACAGTTTGGGCTGCAGATTACTTTCTCACACCCAACATCGTCAAATCGAAAAGTAGGAAATGAATCCTAACACAGCTTTAACTTCTTGATTCCTTTCTCTACATTTTCTCTCGGGGGAATACTGGACATACAGTATACTACATTGGTAACATTTACACCACAAGTCCATGCAGGAAGCAAACTTAGCTTAACTTATTTATATAATGTATACACAGCTCAAAAGGCTTGTAGTATTTTTCCGCAGAAAAGGTATGTAGGGGAATTTCAAAAGAAAAGGACTAGGGTAAATATATTGTACTGTAAAGTATACTGTGCTGTAAATACTGTAGTCTTAGTAAGGCTCAATAAGATATACCTTGTATATTGCATGTAGAAATAGCAAGGGGAAAAAATGGCCAATGTCGTGTAGTCTAAATTGACTTATTGACTTGTTGATTGTGCTGTTTGTGTGCGTGTGTGTGTGCTCTGTGGGCTCTGTGATTATGCGTGACCAGGCTAGCACTGCAGTGACAGTCGCCCTACATTCCTGTGGTCAGAGTAGAGAAGGAGACGAGGAGAGACGGACTGCAGAAGTCATTTACAAAGCCAAGGCAGTTAGACGCCAGAGAGGAAAGTAAGAGAAAGTTCAAACTGAAAAAAATGGAGGATGCGGACAGAGGTATCGCGACAGCCCCCCTGCCCCCCCCCCTTCAGTAGCAGCAGCATCATCTAAAAGGGAAGTCAAATATTTTCTTTTCATATCAAGTCCTGCCTGTCTTTTTTCCACTCCCTCACTTGTGTGAAATATCCTGTTCTGTCCACGCCACATTGTTGACATGCTTAGTGGTCACCAAGTCTCTCTCTCTCTCTCTCTCTCTCTCTCTCTCTCTCTCTCACTCACACACACACACACACACACACACACACAAGCACTTTAATTGTGGTGTAATTACACATACCATGGCAGGCAAGTGGGAGAGCAGAGAGCAGAAGCTTTGACTGATGGAGAGCATTCCTTGGTTGTTTGAATTGGTCCTCTCTCTTTCTCTCTCCTTCTCTCACCCCTCTATATACCTGCTGGCTTCCCAGGACTCCAAGGAGAAATCCACAACTCGGCCATTGACTCCCAATAAAATCCGGAAGTATTCTTACTACATTTGTGCTTGTGCTTGTATGCTTGTCAACCAGTATATTGTGATTTTACCAGCAGCCTTTGCCCAAAAGTGGTGCTAACATCCACACACAGCTCTCCAAAAAAGTATTTTGGGATTGGTTGGCCATCACGGTCTCAGTCTGCAACTTACATATAAGTCTTATAACGTCATTTCTCCCCCTCTCTCCTTATTTCAACAAACCCTCCCCTGCCAGAGTGCCAAAGTTATAGCAAACAATTGCCACTTGGCTTCATCACAAGAAAATAACTTTAAATTAGTTTTTGTTTCGTCATCTAATGTCTAAAGTCCAAATGGGTTGGCTGCTTGGTGTGTTTGCGTTAAATAAAGTTCTTGGAAAGCTATTTATATCAGCATAACGATGGTACTCCGCAAATATATAAGTGAGCCGACCGACTTTGGGTCCATTTAACCACTGCTGTAACCCCGGTGACCCTGGCGGACCAGGTCAGTCACACTCAGTACATTCAGATCACAAAGTTCTCTTTTTTAGACCAAGATGATGTCAGTATGGAGCCAGCTGTAAAAACACATGGCACTGTATCTTATTATGATCCCTCCCTCTGACAGATTGTGGGTGGGAGAAAATAATGAGAGAGACGTGACACGACGGGAGGAGGTTCGCCACCAGAAGACTGAAAATACACCTCACTTACCCGTGAGCCACAAACGGTGTCGATGTCATGCCATTATCTGTCATTAGGTTGATAATTAAAAAAAGAGTATGTGGGTTGAATAGTTTTACCCACACGAATCCTCAAAGTCACACACATCAATGATGATACCAGGGATTTCCCCGAGATTTAATTGAGCTGTCAGAGTATTGTGATGAGTCGTTCGGATACTGTTTCAAGGCCTGTGGAAGAATTAAGACATGTAGTGGCTGAAGCAAGATGCATTGGTCTAAATCCATGTCTCCGAACAGCCCCAGAGACCCTGCTCAGCCTCCTGCAGTCACATGGGGGGGCTCCGGTGATGATGTCTTCGCAGCGCTCATAGTATAGAAAGGAAACCATGGAGGCATAGCAGCTTTAAAAGGGTTGGAAAAATTACACAACAGAGAAAGTTAAAAGGATGCTAGACTAGGGAGCCCTTTCCTGATAACATTTAGCTGTTCCATTTCAAGGCTTTTCTTTGTCGGGGCAACACCCCTTCGTTTCCTTTTTCCCTTCTCAATCATTACCAAAACAGAGGCAACAAAGTTGGATTTGTAAACTTGTGAACTTGTCGTTTTCAGATTCTCACTTTGAGGGATATGTAATTCTGTGGGTTGCAAACCTTTATGGGCAGCAGATCGTTGCACATTGCAGCAGTGGAGAAAGCGGAGCCGGGCTGGTGTGCACAAGCCTCCTTCCTGTTTATCCACAAAGAGATCCACGCGGTGCCTCTCAGACGAGATAATCTTGTGCTATGTGTGTGTGTTTGTTTGTGGGTAAACCACCCATGGCCTCAGTCCCAACCAGTGGACCACTTGCAAGACTACATTTATCATTTCCCAACCATAACAACACACCAGGCGCTGCGCCTCAGTTGCCTCAGGTCCGTGTGCATAGCCCAAACAAAATCCTTACCCGATGGTATTATAGTTCTACATAATGCTTGCCGTTGTTTCAAGTAACCGTGTAAACATCTGCAGAATGAAATGACCTTTACCTCCAAAACAGCACTGCCGGCTCCATGTTGTCTTCAGTCTGATGCATGCAGCTGAAAAATGTTCACATGGTGCACATAACTTATACAAAGAGCAGCCATCCACTGCTTAATAAATACTGATGGTTCCACATGTTCAGCATTTGACGGACGAAGGATCAAGGACACAGAGAATTGACCTTTGCCCCAACGTGTGTTGTGTTGTTCCTTTGGAATCAGAAATGTCGTTATAATCGTTTTGTTGAGGACGATTCATCATTTAGGAGGTTTTTGATGCAAACCCAGGGAGAAAATATACTTCCCTGACAAAATTAGGTGGCTATTTACATTTCAAGAGCGTTTACCAACTTACCGCATGATGTTGAGCTTCTTGTGTCTGAATCAAAACCAGCAGTTATGCACCACGTCATGTGCATTCCTGTCGTAATATCATCAGCTATGCTTCTTATCGTGTTCTTTTATCATTACCCACTGGTACTTAAGAAATTCTCTCTCTCTCTTTCTCTCTCTCTCTCTCTCTCTCTCCCCTTCTCTTTCTCTCTCTCACACACACACACACACACACACACACACACACACACACACACACACACACACACTCTTTTTATCCCCCTCTCTCGTTCTCACTTGCTCAAAAGAGAGGTCAATAGAAGGTGGTCCGTTAACACCTGCACATTAGGTTTTGTGTGTGTGTGCGTGAGAGAAAGAGAGAGAGAGAGAGAGAGAGAGAGACTCCCTCCCCTGCACTTCCAGCTGTTGCTGCATTCCTACACACACGCCGCAATAGGCTTCTTGCGTTTGTGTACGTTTGGAGCGTGAGTGCGCGTGCGTGCGCGTGTGAATGTGACAGAGGGTTAAACCGCTGCACCGGGAACGCGTCGATTGTCGAGTTTGATCGCGGCATCGACGGAGGAAGCGACAGAAGAACGGAGCGTGGAGCTGTTGCGCGTCGCGATGACACGAGTGGCTCCGCGTCAATAATGGTGAGCGCGCGTGTACATGTTCCGAATTCGATTTAAATGTGGGACTGTAGGTGATTCAATTCCTTTCCCGGTGGTTGAACAGCCGGCAGTGTTTATCCACAGCTTGGGGAGTATTTTCCGGGTTCCTTAAAGATAAGCTTCAATCTTATCCGACTTTAATTCCAGACTTTGGTCTGTGCAGAAACAACAGAGGGATCGTTTTGTTTGTTTCTGGGCTGCTGATCAAAAGTCCCCATATAGAAATGTGTGTGTTAGTACATGCTGAAGATCAAGACAAGATTTAGTAAACTTAAGAAGTAAAACAATGAACAATATATTTACTACACGTGGGATAATCAGTGTCTAAATTGTTTTTTAGTTAGAATAACTTTGAATGTTTGCTGACACAAGGTTCATATTGGAATCTGAAAGATATTTTAATAAGGCAGCAAATCACAGCAGTGACTTATTTTGACTGCTCATCTTGGGGATGTAGCTCCATCCCACATTTGACACAAGCAGACCTAAAGAACACCTTCGTGAATCACTGCATGCACAAGCTACTATTATTCCATGACTCACGTGTTCTAGCTGCCATGAGTTCATCCGAGCAGCATACACGTTGCTTCCCTTCTAATGCAGCCATTATGATCCGGAAGAACGTGGAAATCAACCAGGAATATGTCAGACGTATCCTGATGGAGGAGGGCATGTTTGTGGTATGTGAGTGTGTAGTAGGGTGCTATTAAACTTCCCAGGGAGGGAAGCGATGTTAAAACCACTATTGGTCAGCTGGTCTCCTTTCATGATGTAGAAACCAGGAGGATACAACTGTTCTGTCACATGCACCCAACATACCAGTAATGTTACTATAGGCTCGTACAGTATACGTGACCAAACACCTAAGAGCTGTGATAGAAGTGTTCTTACAGCCCTTTGAGAATGAAACGTTCTTCTTCTCTGTGTTGGCACATAGTTTAGCGGGAAGGTGCTTGGGTGTTCGTCAGGGCAGAAAGGGATCCTGTATTGTTTAGAGGAGAGTGGTGCAACTCGATGAAACTTTTTAGGGCCCACCATGGCCCAACTCTTTTCCTTCCACTCTTGAGTTTTGCTGTTTGTTGACCAGACTCTGTTTGTCATCTGCCTTCCTCTTTGCATCTTCTTCAGCACTCACAGTTGATTCCACCATGTGAGCTATGTTAAATGTGAGTTATATCTCCTTATCTCTCTGTCATATCCGGCCCTTCAGAAACCCAAACATCAGTTGATCCTCTCCATATGGCAGTAAAGGTAATCTGGGCTCTTCCGAAGAAACGCACACCCTCCATAGAAATTCAAGTTTCCTCAAGCTTTGAGTCAGCTGCAATAACAATGGACTTTCTTTCCTGTGAGGATCCTGGATATTTGGGCAAATGATAGAAGAGAAAAAGTTCATTTGAGTGTGAGAGAGTTCAGGTTGGAGAACAATGCCGCTGGATGTTTGTTTGTGTTACAGCAGGGGTTCACGGCTTTTGTTAGTGTTAATCACCAAAACCACACACGCATTAAAATCAATCAAAAACACAAGCACACTAACCCTCAGACAATGAAGCACATCGAATTAGACAAGTGACAGAGAAGAGCAATGCTTTATGTCCAACAGGAAGCATTGTGTGTGTGTGTGTGGGGGGGGGCATGTTGACCTCCATGGTGCATGCGTAAGGCATACTTCAGGTTTTCACAGCACGGCGAGTGTAGTGAGCAGAAAGGATGAAGATTACCCCATTCAGCCCCAGACAGAGGCACTCCATACTAAACAGCATCTGTGATACAATGCTGGCTTTGTCAGGTGGGCGGAAGGCTAATGCTGGAATGTAAGGGGAGGGGATGCTAGTGAGGGACAGAGGGATGGAGGAAGAGAGAGATACGGACAGAGAGCAGTGCAGCAAGGGCACGGTAAAGGAAAACTTGGATGAAAGCAGTAAATACAAGTAATGTCGCCCCCCCCCCAGAAAACGGACAGACATGGGACTGAAATGTGTTATTCTTCACAGATTGGGAAACTAGAGCACTAAAAAGTATGTTCCCAATGAGTGTTATTAACAGGAAACGCTGGGATGACCTGGGGGTTGGTTATGAGAATACAGCCTGCCAGAAAATAAGAAAGTAATCGAATGGGGGAGAAAGAAAAAACAGATGTAGAGGAAATACAAACAGAGCGACTGGACAGAGGGATGAAAGCATGGAGAAAAACATTAAAACAGAGAATGTCCTTCTGGTTTTTTTCTCCATTTTTCTATCTCCACCGCTGACTCCAGCTGCAGGGCACACAAAGCATTCTGGGATACTCAGCTGTCCCACAGATGGGATCAAATAGAGATGTGGACGCATGCGCTGTTTTACTTACGTGTTAGTGATTTTAAAAACGGTACATGCACAAAGTTGTTTCCAGTTATTTAAAGGACTATTTCTGCTGAAAAACCTTTTTTTGTGTGTTTATGTCATTTTGGATATTAATTTAGGCATTTAATTTGTTTTAAAGTAGTATTTGTCAATAAAAGTACATTTTGTGAAGGATAGAGGATTTGTTTTGGTCTTCCCCAACTTGTTAAAATTATCCGGCTCTTTAGCAACTATATATAAATCCTCCCCTATGGTACCCATCAAGTTGCCATCCTCTATCTATGTATGCTCTTTAATGCTGAGCAGGGAAGTTAATCACAGCTTTTTGGCATAGAGGATAGCAAAAAACAGGCTGCCTTATGTGAGAGGAAATGAGAATTTTGAAAAATGTTAAAAAGCTCCATCTGATAGGAACACAAGAGTTTTTACTTGCAACAAAGAGCGATGGCTATCCCATTATAGACCTTCACTTTCAATGTCATTGGCAAGAGCAGCTTTAGAAGGAATTAACAGCAATTTTCACATGTTCTTTGCGAGATCCGCAACTGCTGTGCTTAAACCAGAGCCCAACACGACCAAAAGCGTGTTTGGTCCTGCCCAGACCGGAGCTCCCCCGGGGGAAGAAGATGAAAGGGGCCATGGAAAGAATGAAATACACCCAGGTAAAATGATGGAGTAAAGAATTCTAGACAGAAGGGGAAGGTCCAGGTGGAAGAACAAGGACATACAGGAAGGAACTGGGATATTAGATAGAAAAAGAAGAGGGAAAAAACGTTATCCTGAAAAACATAATCCACAACTCATCTGTGTATTTGTCCAGCTCTTGCCATCACACTGTGTGTTTGTTTTGTCTACAACGGTAATGAAAAGAAAATCCGTGCAATGAGGGGCCTCACATCTTTATGCGATAACAAAAAGAGCTGACGCGTGACAGTATTTGTGGATGTGTGTGTGTGTGTGCATAGGGGTTACAGGGGTGGCTGAATTGCAAAGAACAGCAAGCGTGTGTCTGTGTGTGTTTAAAGGCAAAAGGGTGTTAAGGCAGTAAAGGAAGTGACCTCAAAAAGGAAGCTGCCGCTGAATTAGAGGAAGTGGTATGAAGCAGACTTGAATCTGTGCTTCCTAAGCTGGCGACTGGACCGTAGAAGGAGGACAGGGAGCTTTTAAAAAAGAGTCTGTTGTAGAAATGAAGGGAAAGGGAGAGAAAAAGAGAAGTCAAGACAGAAGGAGAGTTGGAAGAACTGCTGAAGAAATTGCAAATGTAAAGAGATTTGCAAGGTGGAGAGTTTAGATACTAAAATGGGGAAACCTGCGTGAGGTCCATACTGTATATTATCACAGGATTATTACAGGATGACATGGAGAGAGAAGAGGAAGTGAGGCGGAAGATGACGGAAGGTAGAAACGGATATGTGGTCGGGCGGTGTTTTGGTGAGAACCATCTGTGTGTGTGTGAGTGTGTGTGTGTGTGTGTGTGTGTGCACACAAATAGAAGCGAGTCTGTTTTATTGAATTGTAGGGTACTGCAGGGGTTGTCCTTGGTAGTAGATCTGAGCTTGTTTATTCAAACACATTTTTGGAGATTTTTCCCCCTGTTTTAACTCGCTGTGTTTTCATTCCTCTTTTTAGTTTTGCCGTACTCTTCCTTTTATGTCAGTCGAATTACACCCTGCTATTTTCAGTTTTCTCAAGGCTTCCTTCTTCTTCTTCTGCCCTTAAAATATTTTTTTGTTAACCAATACTAAACAAGAATAGCCATGCCCGCTAGTGGCCCAAAAAGGCGGTAATGTATATTAGGCGCTCCACTAATAAGCAAATGCTCTGGCTATTCTGAGGTTTGGCCTGAAGTGGAGACTTGATCAAAGCTCTAAAATCAAAGATCAAAAGCATCCAATCATGAATCTGATCTCTTTTGGATTATTACATATCTGGACATTTGACCAGAGGAGCATAAAGGAGTGAATCTGATCAAAATCTGTTTGTTGGAAATGCCCTATGGTCGTTTTATTTATGGGGCGATGGTGGCGCATGGAGTAGTGCAGTGCGCTGGGGGCCGCAAGGTTGGTGGGTCGAATCCTGGTTGCCCCATGTGCCATGTCAAAGTATAATTTGATTGTGTTGCTTGTTGGGTGAAACATATTTAAAGCAGCAAAGTCATGGCAGGCTGTGCCAACGTGTTGTGGCATCTTTGTTTTCATTGAGCTGTGTGTGTGTGTGTGCGTGTGCATGCATGTGTGTGTGTGTGTATTTATTCCTCTCAAGTGCAATTTTCCCTTTGGAACACTTTCACACGGAGAGCTCCTCTGATGTGGCAGCAGCTGGCCATGCAAGGCGTGTTTTTTTTCTGTGTGTATGTGTAGCTACGTATGACTGTCATCATCAACTTTATGGACTTGTGTGACTCTGGTGTGTAGTGCATACTCACCAAGATGCACACAATTTATACACACAATGAAATGACGTTGAACAATAAACATTGGAATACAGATGAAAAGAAAACCGAACATAAAACACTATCATGAATAAATGATCATCTGAGCTGGTATCCACTCCTCTCTCATCCATTCTGCAGGACTCTGAGATGATGTTTCAACCAGAGTCAGATCAAATTTCTCCAGTGGAACTCAAGGTGAGAGAAAACAAGCAGGCATTTTATGTTATTCATTAGTCAAATTAACAATATATTTATATATATACATATATGCTGTATGCTGGCTGATTTTAACGGTCAATTCTAATGGATGTGGTAGCTTCTAGTCTTCTCACACTGAAGACTATAATAACGGTCAATGAGTGAAGACTACCTTCCCAATATGAGTGATGCTTGCAGCCTCCGCCGCTGGACCTGATTGACACGGGGAAGGGGCTGAAGGTCCAGACAGCCGCGCCCCATCTGGTGAGCCTGGGCAGCGGGAGGCTCAGTGTGGCAATCACCCTGCTGCCACTGAGAGAAGGTGACACGCAAACACGCACATACAACATAGAAACACATACAACATAAAAACACATACACTTTTTTAATGCCCTGAAGTTTTTTTTATTATAATGAATGTAATTTCTCAAAAGTCACGTAAAGCTGGAACTAGACCTCCTCGGCCCCCTCCCCTCCCTCCTTTCTTTTGTTTCTCTGCCTTTCCCCCAATCTGCTGCTACCCTCTTTCTCTCCTTCAATTGCTTAATCTCACTGTTACTGGAGAAGTGTGTGTGTGAGGAAGGGGGCGCTTTGATAGGGGAACGTGAAACTATACTCTGTCGCAGTCAAAACAACAAAACACCTCGCACAGTGCTCCCTGTATTTAAAACCAACGACTACATCCACCTCCCAGGTTATTTGTTTTTATGTTACTGGAGACGAAAATTACCCCACTTATTGGTCAGTGCCCAGACTGGGCCTGCATTTAAACGTAGAAAAAAAAGCTTTAAAACAGGGATGACTCAAACTCCATGGTTTCACCACAGTGTCTTCTACCACAGAGAAGAAGCACTGACTGAAATCCACTCTGTTCCTTAGAGAAGTATCCGAATCAGTTAAAGCACGGCTGAATGCACATGAGGGTTTGTAGTATCGCTTTCATCAGCCATCCACAGGTGTCCTGCACTCGGTCTCCCTCTATCCCCCCAAATCACACACACACACATTCATTGAATCAGCAAGCCACACTTGGCATAGCATTATTATTCCAGCAAGTCGGCCAAACACACAACAGCAAAGAGATGGGAGCAAAGATAGTGATGTCTACAACATGAAAGACAAGCTTGTACAACTCGTTATAATTGTAATGGAATGCTAACACAAACTAAACATACTTTAAACATTAAACATAAAAGAGTTAAACTACATGTCCTTAGATAGCACTCATGACTCTGAAATGCACTTTCAGAGAGAGCATGTTGTGTGCGGATAACAAAGTTGTCATTGTTACCCTAATACAGAGTAACAGACTCTTTTTGTTTTGCCTACTCAACCAGGAGAGCGGTGCAGTTGGAAAAATTGCGATAGATGGAGTTATACAGTATGAACATGTTTTTACAATGTCACAAAATGACATTTCATATTTCACGCTGTATTTTGTCTTGCCTAACCTCTGCCTCATTGCCACACACTTTCCCTTTCTCCCTGCTCAGTGTCCCATTTCCATTTCAGTGAGGAATGCCAACAATGTGAACAGGCCATTTGAGGAGAACACAGGGTCTATTTTTCTCCTAAATATGTCGACAAAAATAAGCAATTGGAATTGATAATGCTGAAGCGCCACTTCAAAGTGTTAATGACAGACCCCCCCCCCATGCGGCTCTAAAATCTTTTGCATTTATGTCATTTTTATTTGCATATTGCTCGATGTTCCAGGGGTAACCCGCATAGGCCGAGAAGATGCTCCAATTCCTCAAGATATCACCATCCAGGGTGCTGGCATCGAGGCAGAGCACTGTCTCATCGTCAATGAAGGTGGATGTCAGTTCACTCAGCACAAAATCAATTCGTATCACAGCCAGAGCTCTGAGTTAAATAGTCGTTGTTTCATGAGTGGCAGGTTTGATCTGAGTTCCTTTCTCAGTTTTCATGTGTACATTGTGCTGGTCCATGACTCATTTATTCAACCAGGCTTTTTTAATATAAAATACTGAATCCTCTAAAAACAAGCTGGCCTAAAAGATCACAGTATTACAAAATATTTAGTCAAGAGATGATCCATTGAATACAGTAATCTGTCTTGTTTTGAGAGGATTATCTCCACAAAACGGAATCAATTAAAACCTTGCCAAGTGTATTGAGTAACTGAAAAGACAATTATCTTTGAAGAGACAGGGAGGGCGATTGATGTTTTTTTGGTTCCTGTGTGAAACATCCTGTATAATTACCACGCTAAGCATTCAGACCAAAGCCCTGTAGTGCAGGTGGAAATAGCATGGCTTTGTGGTGGCATCTTTCAACAAGGAGGCACTTCTGAGTCAAGGACGATGTAGAAACTGTAGACGCTTTACTTTCAACCTGAAGGTAAACTGATCCCCCTGCTTTGTCATTATTACCTGTGACACAGGAGGGGTGGTGACCCTGGACCCCTGTGGTCACCTGTGCAGCCTGGATGGAGCACAGGTCACTGTCCCCACACCACTCACACAGGGTAAGACACACACACACACACACACACACACTCACAGTATAGGTCTTCTTTCAGAGAGAGCCCGTAATATAGAGTGTATATAGGAAGGCACACACTTCATTAGGTGTACATGTTTGATGTACTGCCACCTACTGGTCATGGAAGTAGGTGCAGTGAATGTTCAGTTCATTTCATTGAGTGTGCATGCTCTTAGTCTGGAACATGAGCACGGTGTACAGTACGTTTGTGTGTGTGTGTGTGTGTGTGTGTGTGAATGTATTTCACATTAATTTATATGCCTGTGTGTGTGAGCACTTCCATGTGTTTGTGTGTGGGTTCTGAACGATGCAGTGGATGTACTTCTGGTTTGGTTTAATTCGTTGTGGTTTGAAACTACTAGCTGCTACAGTGAGTCACAGCTTCCAGCAACGGGAGAGTGAACCTTGCACATGAAACCCTGTTACAGCAGACCGCAGAAAACTTGCAGAACACACACACGCACACACACACACAAACAAACAGAGGATCCTCCCAAAACGCATATCTTCTCTTATCATTCCCTCCACCACTGACTATCCGTCTGTTTTTTGTCTGCCACTCTCTTGATCTCATGTTCCTCCGCCCTCTATCTTCTCTCTCTTCCCACAAATCCCCTTTTTATGGATTTACTGAGTTGCAGAGTTACTGAGTTGTTTTTGCACCTGGCTTCTCCTTCTACACATATACATCCTTTCATGTGTAATCTTTTCTCCTTTTCATTGGGGCCCGTATGGACTGACCATTTCAAGTTAAACATTGATTGGGCTATTTATTTTCCTGCTGTGCCAGGCTGATTCAAATATTGACATCATCTTGGTATGTCTACACACACAGAAACACACACACACACACAGGGCTTTGGCTTTGTGGAGTTGCAGGGATGGAAAGAAAGACTGCAAGAGAAAAAAGGATAAGAACAATTTAAAAAAAAGTCAGAAGGGCATGGTTTGAAAAATTATGGAGAGAGAGAACATCTTTTAGGAATTGCCTCATATGCCCTGGGTTGAGTTGTGTAACCACACACATGCACACTGCAGCCTGATGATGATTAGCTATGTTTAGGAAGTGATCTGTACTTTATTTGGGAACTCTACCTGGAATCACATCAGCTTCACTTCTAACTAACTTGAACCGCTGGATTCGACTTGTTGAATACGTCCGTACAGCATCATAGCAAAATAATGACAATATAAATCACTGTGTGGCGACCACAACAGTTACAAACTAGCAGTACAAGTTCAGCCTTGGAGAGACGACCCTTCACTGAGGCACGGGGGAGAATTTAAAAGAGTTACTCCCTCCCATAATCCTCCATTTTTTATGTAGCCAGTCAGTCTGTCTGGCTTCTCCCCAAACTCTTCTCTGCCCCTTCCCCACATGCTGCTTTGTATCAAGTCAAATGAATGAATGGCAAAATGAATTGGTTTGTCATTATAATCGAAGCAAGCCAGACAGTCAGTCGCTTTGATCCAGCTGTTTTGGGGGTTACACCAACTCAAGGTATTTCAAAAGAAGGAGAGAGAAAATAGAAGGTAGACAAAGAAAAGCTGAAGGGGCGTCCGCCGAATACCTCACTGTCTAATAGCCTTTGAACCTACCAAATATAGGTTAGGGGTTTGTGATATACCACTGTTAGTTTACATGTGCGTTTAATAACCACAAATCCCGATTACATCTCTCTTTTATTTGGTGTTCCAAATTTCTGAATCTTCCACATCTTCCTTTTCTATTACTCGACGGTACTTTAATTAGTTTTCTCTCGTGAATACGAAACCTTCTCCCCCCTCTTTCTTAACCGAGAGTTGGTACAGTCCAGTACTCAAACTCGTGGATGGTTAAATCAGTGCGGTGAACTTCTTCCACACGGAGTCAGGACGGGTGAAGAGGCGTCCCACAGGAGAGAGACGGGCAACCCCACGGCACACCGACACGACCTCATCTTCACTCTATTTTCACTAGAACACGGCTCCTTTGACGTCTTGACATTATCTCCTGAAAAGAACGGGTTTTCGTTGTCGTCTAACGAGTTCACTGAATGGGACTCACACGGTATGTAATGGGTTTTTATTCAACAAAAGTAAATAGTCGCCTTTACAGCCTTTACTCCACTGAAGTGCACTTTTTTAGAGTGAGGCTCATCCCGTATACAGCTCTCCTTGGATGCACTGTGTGTATTGTATGCTGCGGTTATTACCTTACAGGTATTGTGGGCCGTTCTGGTTCCCTATGAGGTCCTTTTCTTCGCTCTTTCTCACGCGCACAGTTTATATGAAAGTACGAATAAGACATTGATTTGAACCAGCCTGTCGATGCATTTGTTCATTTGAACCTTGTCATATGAGTTGGCTGGTCATGCTCGGCCTCATCAGCTGACACGATTGGCCTTCCTCCCTCCTGATTGGCTGCGGAGCGAGCCACCATAGATACAAATTGAGACCCATCCGTCGTCAGATGGTAATAGCTATACTACTACTAATACAATTTTGTAAGGCCAACTCCACATGGTGTTTTTTTTATATTCACATTGGCTGCAAACTGTTGGCTGGCTGTAGCATATAATAAATATAAATAAAAACAAAATATATATCTCATAAATGAGCTCTTAGGTTCACAGACCAGCGTGTGGTGTGGTGCATGTGACAAAAGAGAAGCAGCCTCACATGGCTCAGCGGTCAGGATACCTGACACCTGAAAAGAAAACCTACCTCATTTTCATGGATGTGGTTGCGTTCACAAGTCTCTCTTCTTCCTGCCGGGAGCACATTTACAGGGACTTAAAAGAGATGAAGAATCTTTAAACCAGGTGAATACGAAAAGAAATCCTTTTGTTTTTTGTTTGCGCTTTACCCTTTTCTGTTTTTTCCCATTGAGATGGAGCAGATAAGATATCTACTGGGCCTCTGGGCAGGAGATAGATTATGTGTATGTGAGTGTGTGTTAATGTGCGTGTCTAAACTAATCTACACTTTAGTCCCCTGAGAAACACCAGTCTGTTTTTTTTAATGATGTTACTGCTGGACCTCTTTGCCCCACAGAGGGTTAATTTGTGGTTTTGAGGCCTATTAAAACTCCCATTGGGACCTTTTAGGGAATGTGTCTTTTCATGAATGAGTAAATTCAGTCTTGATTCAGTACCATAGTGATTTAAGGGATTATATGAGGAGTTTTTTAAATAATGTGTCCATACTTTTGAGTCCATTTAGCATTTTTTCGGGTAGTTTACTTTTGGTTGTAGTGATTACTTTGCATGTCCAACGAGGCTGATCAGCAGCCAAGAAAGGAAAGTGAGGTTTTTCAACACAACATCTTTGTTATAGGTTTATTTTTCATTTTAACGTAATGGTCTCAATTTGGCAATTCCTCCGCTTACGTTAACCACATAGAGAAACGGTTTTGAGTTCCCCTTCCATAACACTGCGGTGGGAGTGTAGTTTGGGCTGCTTAGATCTACATGGAAACAAAAATTGGCTCCAGACATGATACAGCTCCTACATCTGTGCCCTCAAAGACTCTGAGGTCTGCCTTTGTAGATCACGCACTTTAAATTATCTCATAAATGTATGTTAGGGACTAATTTCCCCTTTCTCTTTATTGGAGAGGGTCTCATACGTGTTTTTTTATTGGGGGGGGCTTTGACGTGGGCAGCAAAGTCAATTTGCTTGTAAACAAGTGAACACGTAAATGAGATTAAAGTGGTTTGTTGTGTGTGTTATTTTGGGGAATAAGTGAATTGGCATGCGTTTATTAGACTTTTATTGAGGAGAGCAGACTCAGATTTAGTTTGTGTGCAGGCAGTTACGAGCCACATTCTTTTGATCGAATGTGGCAGACAGTTTGTGTTCCCTCCTTATCTTCTAACAGATGGATTTTATTAATTAAAAAAAAGGTCTAGTTCTTTCCACAGTAATCCAGTGTAGTATGTGTGAGAAAAAGAGAAGTACAATTTCTGAATGTCTCATCATTTTCTGTGTTTTCTTTGTGACAAACACACACATTGTATTGGTTTATACGGAGGGAGGGCAGGATTAGCTAGTTATGTCTTAGCTAAGAAGTACTGGCAGGAAATTAGATGGACGAAAGAGGTGGGGCCTGTGAACAAACCATGGCGACACACTTTAAAGGGGGCACATGGCGATGCTTGTGAGGGCAGGAAATTAGATTTTTACAAGAGCTGACTGCTGGCAATGCGTGTGTGTGTGTTTGCGTCGCTGTTAAATACTGAGAGTTATTGCGAGTCATTAGGCAGACGCTGTTAAGAGGCATGTCTCCTCACACAGATTCACACAGCGTGCTTTACATGCACACAGATGACTCAAAATGCATATTATTAGATTATTACCACACATGACAGGTGTATGTGTGTCTTTTTTCTTCCCTCTCGCGTTACTGACAAAACACCTCTCACATCCCTCTGTCTCGATGCCACTGCTTCACAGTTTGCGGGGAAACCTGCAAGGTTGTGTTTACATGGCTGTGTATTTGAGGAGTTCACAGTCCAGCTGTGTAGACTAAACATTTCCTTCCCTGTTTTCATGTGTGTGGTGTTAGCGTCACCTTACCACAGCACTCAGGTCCCCCCCCCCCCCCCCCTTGCCCCCCCCCCCACCGTGCGGAGGAATTACAGAGAAATCTGCCAAGGCAGCGTCTAGGCCCAGACATGACGCAGCGCACCGGTCCTCCCTGATTTGACCATTAGCGCAACTTTTCAGCGAAGGTGGTTTGTGAACCTGGACATGAGGCGGAGAGAGAGAGAACGGGACGAACAAGGGATCAGAATGAGAGAAGGGAACAGTGAGAAAAACAACTTGGACATTCTTCCATTCAGACTTTTTCCATTGGCCCTCGCTATCTCCCCCCCCCCCCGCCCCCCCCCCGCGCCTCCCCTCCTTCTTGCCTCAGAGGCTGTGTCTGACTTCAAGTCCAAGGAATCTGATGTAACTGTAATGGAGCTATTAAGGAGGTGTTTTTTTATCCTTTCACACACATGCTAGCATGGTGGGGGTTTACTGTAATGCTAATATGAAACTTCACCCCTCGGGGGAACAGAGAAGGCAAAGAGTGTGTGTGTGAAAAGTTGTGTCTTTGCGAGGGGGGAACTCTTTTTTTTACCACCCTGTCTTGTGATCATCTCTCCTCTTTGTTGTACAGTCCTCTTTACATTTGACCAGTTGTTTCATTTTTTGTTGCTCTCTTTCTACTTTTTTCACTTTTCCTTTTTTTTAGGATCTTCTGTTTGTTTGTGTGTGTGCGTGTGTGTGTGTGCACACCGCTGTCTCCCCCCTGGCACCCCTGTGGGGCTATTTGGACAGCTGTGGCCGTCTGTGTGTATTACAGAGGTTGTGACCCTGACATCTTGTTTAATACCTGGCCCTGTCAGCCTAATTGATGGCCAGAGGGAGCGCTGTGGTCTGGAATGGCTGAAAGGGGGAGAATAAAAGCAAAAGCTGTACTTGCGATGGCCTCTTCATACACTCGACAGCGCTCTATGTATTTATCTCGTCTGTCACCCTGTTTGTGTCACAAGCCGGGAGAATCGGAGTTTCTGCTGTTTGTGCCGCTTACAAGTATTTGTTTGATCCACGGGTTATTGTTCTATTTTCTTTAGACTACAGTCAACCTGAATGTAGAGTAATCAACCTCTGGTGCAGTAAACAGTTATATCCGTAGTTGTACCTCACACGTCTGTGTGTTTCCTCCCCAGGTTATTCCCTGTGTCTGGGTAAGTCCTACTTCTTCCGCTTCAACCATCCTGAGGAGGCGAGCAGAATGAAGAGCATGCTTCCACAAAAGAGCCCTGTGTCAGCTTTAGCCTACAACACAGGTACACACACACACACACACACACACTTACCTGATGACCTGACCCATGACCTCTTCTTGATCCCAGTTCTTTTTCCTTTGTTTCTCCTCTCTCTCTTTTTTCTGCCACCCTCCTCTTCTCCCTCCTTCATTGCCTCACTCATCTTTTCCATCTTCTTTTCACCTGTTTTTCATCAGCTTATTCTCAACATGCAACATCTGTCCCTGAAAATATACTTTCCTGACAGGGTTTTCCAGGTGTAGTTACAGGTATGCACAACCTGGACAGTTGTGTGTGTGTGTGTGGTTGGTTGGCATGTGTTACAGACGCAAGTCAGATTGAAAGTCAGAGTGGGTGCAGCCGTTTCTTTTGACCCTTTTCTTACTGTTTCCTAAACATATACTCTCACTGTCACACTCAAACCTTAAACCTTAATTTATAGCATATGGGAATGTTATTGTCATCTGGTGTCTCTCCATTCCCATGGTGATACAGCTGGACTCCGTTGACTCCTTAGTGATTGATCGGGCTTGGAGGAAGGTGTGAGTGTGTTTGTGTGTGTGTGTGTGTGTTTGCGCGCCATAATCATCGTAATCCTTCCTCTTTTACCTCCAAGATTTAAGGAATGCCCTCGTCTCTCTGCTGCTTTTCTGATGTTTTTGTAGAGCTGACTTACATCTCTCTCTCACACACACACTGCGTATTTATACAGACAGACAAACATCTTGACCCTCAATCCTCCAGATTGCCAAGACTCACACTCTGCACGTGCACCCAAAGTGAAGACACACACACAAAGGAAAAGAGCTGGCCACACAGAAGAATAGTCATGATAGAACAGACTTGATGCACGCCAGGCCTGCAGTGTCCACCTGCCCATGTATGGACACTAATACCCTGCACCCGTGTGTGTGTGTGTGTGTCTAGATCTTATGATTTGGCTTTCTTTTTCTGCCCCATTTCTCTCCACCATGTAAGGGTTGATATTTCCACACATAGGCTTTATGCGGCTGTGAGGTACACGTCAAGTATTCAGCTCTCTAACAATACAAATAAACCAAGCAGCAGTAGCTATAGTGGAGTATTACCCGTGATGCTTGAATTCTTGAACACATATGTACACTCTTAGCTCATGGGAAGTGCACATGCGTGTGTTCCTCTCAGGCGGAGCCACAGTTGTGGCTAAACTCTGGGTGGTCTATTATAATTGTTCCTTTTCCACATAAAGCCCCAGTTAAATTCAAACCATCGGGCCCGTTTCTCACACATTCTTCTGTGCTGCCTTGCGCCTGGTGCTTTACCTGTTTCTGATGACGGGATGACATACGAGGAGGTTGTTTTCTTTTCATTCCTGCTCAGAAAGTAGAAATCATGCTATTAACCAACAGTACTTCCGTTGACCTCAACAATATTTTTCCAAGTAAAATAACTTTTTGTTTTAGTTTTAACTTCCTTTCTGCTGAGTCTTACCGACCCCCCCCCCCCACCCCCCCACACACGCTCACTGCTGAAGCAGTGAAAAGGAGGCTTTAGGAAGGGCGGGGGCCTTGAAGGTATTCCAGAATATTTTGTTTCCCAAAATCCTACTCCATGGAGCAGAAGTTTGATTTAAAATGTTTGTCTTGGAGCTAATGGCTGGTTTTGTGCGAGAGGGAGTGTGTGTGTGTGCGTGCGTTTGGGAGAGTTGTCTCCTATTCTGGTTGAGGGTCTCCCAGTTGCAGATTGTTTGGCTTGGATGTGCTCTGACATCATCCCCCTCTATGAATAGCTGGAGCTTCAGGTACACACCAGCATCTTGTTTTTCGCTCGTCCTCGTCACGGCGCTTTTCTGTCGCTTTGTGTCCGTCCCCATGTTGCTCCACCCAATCATACATTTATTTAAGTCATTGTTTGTCACCTTTTTGTGTTTACGCCTCCCCAGCCTTCTCATTACGTTTATTTCCCATGATTTTTATTTCCCACATTCAGACTATTTGAAGTTTAGCAGCGACTATAGCCATGCGGTGGTGGGCGGCACCAACAGCGCTAGGGGCATGCGATCAGCCTCCGAGCTCCGGGACTTGATGGACACACTGCAGCGCAAGAAGACAGCCCTGGAGAACAGCCTGAGAGCCAACGGGAATGCGAACCCCTCTTACTTTAGCGTGACACAGGTCAGACATCACTCAGCACCGCTTGAGGACGTGTTACTGCACCTTCTACGTCACACTACAACCCGTCTAGTAGAGTTTGTATGGTTAGCCTGCGTGTTTGTCTTGGGCTAACCAGTGCTAACCAGGGTTTACTCTTTATGTAGAAGATAACACATTACTGTGCTATACTACTGTTCAACTGTTTACACAAGATTTCTTTGTTCAAAAGTGGTTAGTTTGTTTATATACTAAACCCTTAAAATTATCTTGTCAATATATTTATGTCTCTTTATTTGATTTTGATATAATTTTATATATTTTCAGTTATTGCATATATAAATACTTTCCCATTCTATCTCTCAGTCACCCCCCACCACACCTACCACATCTTCATCAGCTTACCAGGAGCAGGCAAGGCGGTTCTACGGCTCGGATCGTGCACCCGCGTCTTTGAAATCGTCTCCCTGCTTGTCTCCCGGACGCCGGTCCGACCTTTCTTCTTCTCTAGCCGGGCGCACCTCGGCCATTCGCGGTCAGGACGGCCACGGCATGCGCCGGTACAACCCGGGCTCCTCCTCTTTACTGTCCACGTGGAACGGTGGAGGCTCCACCGCCTCTGTTGATGGAAGCAACGACGCCCTGCTCTCTCTTCCTCCTCCCTCCTCTTCATCGCGCACCCCTTCAACAGGAGGGGCAGCGAGCATGCCCTCGAGCCCCCGTCTGGGCCGGCGTAGCTACGGCAACCAAGATACGGCTCCCAGCTGTAGAAGTCGAAAGTACTCAACCGGCTCTCTGAATGGGATGATGGCAGGAGAGCACACTCGCTCACTGCCCCGCCTCTGCCCCTTCCAATCGCCCCGTGACAACAACAGCGGAGCCTTGACCTTGTCAACGCTGCCCCCGCGGCGATCCAATGTTGCCGGCGGTTACAAGTTCAGCAAGGACCATTACAGCAGCGGTCAGAGTGCCAGCCCTGACCTCAACCACAACTCCAGTAAATCCACCCAGCCTTCCGCCAACAGGAATCAAATTCCAACCACAGATCAGGGTGAAAGTGTTGTTTCGATCTCCCTCTCCTCCCCCAAGAACCTGCCCGCCTCTACACCCACTATCTCTTCCCCAACCACCCCACCTGATGTGACCATCCCATCCAGGACAGGGGGCTCCTCTTCTCCTCGTGTGGCCAAAAAACTCAGCCTGACTTCCACCAGCTCCTTGGGCTCCACGAGTTCCAGCCCTCCAGAAATGGACCGTCTGGCGAGCCGCGGATTGTACACAGGAGAGGGCCCATCTCTGGGGGACAGGCGAGGGGTAGATCAAGAGCTCACTGGATCCTTCGGCTTTGGATTTGGAGAGAGGAGGTCTTCGTTTGGGAAGGCAGGACTGGAACATGGGATGGGGCTGGGCGAGAGGAGGCAGTCATTTGGAAAGGCGGGAGTGACCCCGACAGGAGGTCTCAGGGAAAGAAGGGGGAGTATCAGCTCACTGAGCGGGAAGGAGGAACTGACCGACTACCATCAGCACCAAAAAGAGGAGAGACTCCGTGAGCAGGAGGTGGAAAGACTGGTGAGTTTGAGTGTGTTTGCACACGTGTCTTTCTCTGTTTGAACACGCAGCTTCTGCCATTTACATCACCATGTTGTCATTCAGATCAGGTGACACCTATTAGTTATGTAGTTGTTCCCTGTGAGATCTGGGGTAATGCGTTAATTAGTTTACAGATTTACAACCCTCTGACAGGTGAACAGTTTGTTGCAGTTGCAGACATTGAAAGAAGACTGAGGTATCCACTTGAAATTTACGCTTGCTGTTGTTTTGCATACAACGCACAATCCCACAAGGACGCACAAGAAATGGCAGGAGATGAGGAGAATGCATCCTTGCATTTGTCCCCTCAAACATACTCTCGCAGAGAGCACACAGACACACACACACACACACACAGACTGAGGCTCACCACTCCACAGATGCCACGTGTGGTTAGCCCGTACTAACAGGACTATTCTTACTCCTGTACTTGGGTCGAGGGGGTATGTGTGTATATGCATGTGCATGTGAGTGTATCTGGAGGTCCGCCCAGTGTGGTTCGGTCGACTGAAGAGCCACAGAACACATCAGTCAGATGTTGGTTAGAAAAACCAAGAAGATTAGAGAGTGGTTGTAGTGCAGCAGGTGGATAAACACACAGATGCTCAACATATAATGACATTTGGACTCACATTCCCTCTTAAAAAGTGATCTGGTATGCTGGGAGAGCTGGGAGAAATACTTTTATGGATCCTGTATAAACTGGGTTTCTCAGTGGCTTTAGCAGAACATTAAACCCAGCAGAACTTTATATGATGTGGTTAGATTTAAAACATTTGTTTTTAGTCTTTGCTCCAGTGTAGTGCATGGCCATTACCTGTTGTGTGCTTTTAAATGAGGCATTCAAATTGCCTTGAGGCACCAATAATAATTTAACACTGTTTCATAACCAGCTAAAGATCCATAAATGTAACTTGTTAATGTTAATATAGGACAGCTCTGAATAATTGATAAAAGAACAACGATTACATGTTACATGAGTTTGAGTCTGAGCTCAGGAAAGCATTGTCTTAATCTAGTCTGCCCTCTAGTGAAAGTACAGGAAACATGCATTTATTCCACATGCACCTTATTATATATATATATATATATACCCCCCCTCCGTCAGTCTGACCGTGATATATACTATATACCCAACTATGCTATATTAGGCTCCATTAGAATAGAACAAAGAGACTGACAGGCTTGTTTTTCAGCTCCTGGTTAACATTACACACTTTATATTGGGGTGTGTGTGTGTTTCTTCTATTTGCTCACTAACACAAAAAAGATGATTCCACTACTAAACAATTTATATTGTGATCACCGGTTCATATTTTTAGTGATCTAGTGACAATGTTTGTTTCATAAAATCAAAGGATGAGCAGTCAGACTGACCGTATCCAGAGGTAATCCAGAGCATACCTGGTGCACATTTTCCTAGAAAGTGCCCTGTTTCCTGTGTGGCAGCACACACACACACACACACACACACATTCCTGCATTTGGAGTCATGGCCTGTTCTCGTGCACACTTCCGATCCTAGTTGACAGCTGTCCACCTCTTCATTAACTTACTCTCTCTATATATCCCTCGCTCAGATGCCAACACATTCACACACACCTCTGTCTCACACACGTTTCCTACCCCCCCCCCCCCATCCCCTCGTTCCGCCTCTGATATTCCTTACACAGGGGTAATATTCCTCCCTCCAGAGAAGCTTCTGCTGAAACTCTGAGGGTATATTCTGACTCTCTGCAGCTCCCCATATAGCTGCGTTCAGGCACACTGAACTGTGGAAAGGGGAGCTCCTGTTCCAGATTCCCAATGAGGGAGAGAAGTATTTTTTAGAGAAATTATATGTAAAGGAGACTATTTATTTTACAAGCTAAACAGGAAGGTTCTAAGTGTGTTTTGGACTTAACAAGGACGTTCAATCGAAGCGATTCACTTCTGCGATGCTTCCACAGGTAACTTAAGAATTGGAAACTTTATTTTATATTTATATATCACGTATATATATTTTTATGATGGAAAGAAATGGTTCTCTGCTTTAGTTTCGAACTTAACAGAACGTTTGATTTGTGTTTTTTTTTCTTTTAAACAATTTAAAAACACACACATGTAAAGATGCAATATTAGAACCTGTACAACACTGTGTTTAACTGGTATTGAGTTAAAATTTGACTAATAGAAAAATAAAAATGATAAGTGATCTGTATTCCTTTTTTTAATCACTGCTAGTATATCTGTATATAGTCATTTAATCTTAATATTTTCATAACACGGTTATACTGTGAAAGAATATACCCGAAAGAAATTGGCGACCCCTGGTGATTGCAACTCGGTGTAGCAACCATGAAGTTTTAACCTCACAATCTGATAACAACTTGAATACAGGCCCAATAACATTTAGAACTACACTGGGAATTACATGTCTTTGACCTACATCCATTCCGTACCTCACACACTGGTCCGTGTGTGTTCACCTCAGGAACGGCAGCGGCTAGAGACCATCCTGTCTCTGTGCTCGGAGCTGGGCCGGTCTGCGAGAGATGAGGGAGGCCCGGCAACGAGTCCCAATTCAGCTGTTGCCGATCTCCGGAAGATCAACCAGAAGCTTGAGAAGCTTCGACTGCACGAAGACGGCGACGATGACGACGACGATGACGACACGCCGTCGGTCTTTTCCGACTCTTCTGTTAACAATGGATCGACGGGGAATGGACACGTGGGCTCCCCTGGTTCCCAGAACGGTTACTGTGGTGATGATGATGTCCAGGTACGACGGAGGCGCAGCAGCGGCCACCGGGACAACAGGGCGGAGTCCCCCTCCGTCAGTCTGCGAAGCTTTGCACCGTCTCCTTCTCCACGTGCACAGAGGACCATTGAGGTACGAGGGATTCCCGTCTGCACATTCCTATGCACTCACACAATATGACATGTGGAGCTGTTGAACAGAGCTATAATCAACTTAATATTTTCAGACTCGACTCTTAACACGCTCGGAGACACAAAACATAGATGTAATGGTTTTTTAAACAAGGTCATCTAACCGTATGACGCCCCCTGTGGTCTGGGGCTGGCCGTGGGTTAATAATGCACAGCACTAGCAAAGAGCCAGTGTGCTTTGTCCCGAGTAAATATTGAAGAAAGAAAGAAAGAGAGCGAACGGAGAGTTTCTATGTAGTTATTCTGTAGCTAAGTATTTGGGCATAAGGAGTAACATACACATCTGTCTTGTACACAGATTAGAGTTTTATCCAGATCATTTATTAGATTCGACCTGGTTATGTTTTGACATTCAGAACGGACAGCGGGGGAATGTGTGATTGCGTCTTCCCACATTTTTGAGCCAAACCACAGCAAACCACAGCAAACCAGTGTTCAGTATTTGGAACTTGATGTCACCACCAGCGAATTACCATGAATCTAAAAAAATCAACAAAAATTGTTCCCAGGCTGTGGATGATGCAGCTCGTCGCCGCGGACAGGACGCCATGCCTTCAGAGGAGGAAGTGAGGCGCGTGGAAGAGGAGAGGATCCAGGTGGTGAACAACATGGAGGAGCTGGAGCAAAAGATCAAAGAGCTGGACAACCAGATAGAGGAATCTGCCCAAGAGGTAAATAGAAAACATAGACTCAATTATTGTGCTAATAATCCATGGTTTAATGATACATCTAAAATTGCTATTTGTAAAGAGAAATTAGAGATTCTACTTTTCAAATGATGATAACGGGATCAGTAACATGTTCCCACATTATTAAGTAGTGTCATAAAAGTAAGGCTAAACCCAAGGTCACGACAAAGGGCTTTCTTACCGGTGTGTTCTTACCCGAGGTGGAGCTGGAGCGAGCTCTGGTGGAGGCTGAGCAGGAGTCGGAGGTAGCTGCCCTCCAGCAGGAAAAAGATGCTCTGGAAGCACTTCACACCAAGATGTCTGACCTGGAGACCAAGTCCCAGCTGGAAAAAGAAAAGGTACTTTCAAAGGATATGCTTCGCTGTCAAACAATGAGAGACAAGAGTCACTATGGCCGACACAGTGAGGATCGATCGGCAGACTACGCATCGGGCAACGCGTCCATCGCAAATTGTTTGTTTTCCTTTGCTGAAGTGGAAGTGATATTATTAGTGTGCATAGTGGATTTGTGTTGTAAAGCAAACGGGGGTTTGTATCTTGCTGCACTTCCCCTCCTATGGTGCTTGTTTGCGTTTGTTTAGGAAACTAAACAGCTCTCATACATGTAGGGGTCACGTGACTATCTGGTGGGTGTTGATCCCTCTCACGCCGTCTCTGGTCCAAATATATATCTGCTAATACTTGACAGGGTATATCAGTCGCCAAGTGATCCGGTCTTACACACACTGCGGGACGACCATGGGTGTGGATGAGTGTGTGTGTCTACGTTTTTCCCAGTATATGGTAACATCGACAGCGTGGGAAGTTTAACGGCACCAGCAGATTGAATTTGTTAACAGGTGTTTGCGAGGACACGCTTTGGTTTGGATGTTTCATCCCTACTCGGATCGAATCCTGGCCTGATTTCCAGTGTATGTCACAAAACCGACAGACGGATGGAAAGAGAGACAGAGCGATCAGATATATGAGTGCATGCACAGATTTGGAGCGTGTGTATATGTTGTGCTTTTTATAGAGGACTGTTGATCCACTGAGCCGTTGCTTCTCATTCATTCCATCAGTCATCAGCCAAAGGAAATGGAGGAAAAAAAAGGCCGGATAAAGAGCTCATGACATTATTCATACCACCTTCATTCCTACTCAATATACAAACCCCTTCACACCCCCCCCCGCCCAGTTCTCCATCCATTCAGTAGACGTTTATTCCCCAGCCTCCCCTCCCTCCCCTCCCTCTAGGCTAATCTTGCTGACCTGGTCGCCGTAGTGACTAACTGTGGCTCCCCAGTCCCAACTAACGCTGCCATCCTCTCTCTGTCCTGTGTGCTTGTGTGTCTCTTGTCCCTCTGTCTGTTGTGCACATGAACAAATGCGTGTCTGCGCGGGCCCCGTCTGTGCGTCTATGTGTCCTGCACATGTGTGAATGCCAGGCGTGCGAGTTGCTACAGGCAGAGAGGGGCAGAGTAGAGAGGTTGGCTCAGATTGTGTGTGAGCAGCGCTCCCAGCTGGACAGCTGTCCCGAGGCCACCAAGGAGCCCCTGCAGGAGCAGCTGGCAAGGGTCAGTAAGAACACGCACACACACACACACGCACACCTCACAAACGCATGCATGGGAAGATGTGCGCTGACGTCCGTAAAACCAATTGATCCATGCGGAGAAATGACCGGCACAGGAATCCACATCAAAGGGGAATGTATGTACGCTTATGCGCACTGACACTCTGTGAACCGGCACGTGATGCTCGCATACTTAAACTTGCATGCACACCTTTTCTTTCCTGAGTCACCTGTGATGCTTACCTGGTTCTTGTTCCCTTCTCTACTGTGTAACTCTGTAGCTGTTCTGCGTCTACACCAGAAGCGTTGGTCCTGTTGGAGTGTAGAGGATTTCGAGAGCTTTGAGACCTGTTTGGCAATTATAGAAGTATGCTGACATTTGGGCACACCGTCCAAGGCCCTTATGTTTTTGAAGCGTAATAATATCCAACCCGCCAGGGCTGCACTATTGATTATTATTCATAATTTGACTTCCCAAAGTTAAATGAGCCTGATTGACTGCGGTATGTATGTATTTGAAATGTGCTCATATAAAGTAGTATCAGTCATGATGCAAGAGAGCCGGTGGCAAAATATAATGCACTGAAATCAAATGCAAAGACGTGATTATTTGAAATCGTATTTTGGAGATTTTTCAATTAGAAGGAAGAAAAAGCAGGTGCTCTGTTTATTTAAATGTGAAAGAGCAATGGAGCATATTTGGGCCCAAAAATGAACAAAAAAGGAACCATGAATCAATATTTATACAAAATGATTGTATTATGTTTTGGCCTTAATCGAGCAGCCCACCCATTATTTATCCAATCCAGCTGATATTGGGTGAGAGGCAGCGTCGCCCCGTCACAGACCTCCAGTCAAAGGTCTTGTAAAGCGGTATATTTAGTTGTGTTTGCCTTCGGCGTTGCATGTGTAGGTGCCAAGTCCGTCCTGTACACGCGCTGCCCGTCGTCCTGCCTGCTTTACATGGGTTCTTGTGTGTGTTTTTGTGTGTCAGGACTGCGAGGTGCTCGATGCGGAGTCAAAGCGCTTCGAGGACCTGGAGTTCCAGCAGCTGGAGAGAGAGAGCAGGCAGGACGAGGAGAAGGAGACCCAGACGCAGCAGCTCCTCCGGGAGACCGCCGACTACCAGCGGAGCACTTTCACACGCAAGGTGACACGTGGGAAAAGCTTAGAAACTTATTTCATTCAGCTGCATTGCCTCTAGTTTTAGTGTGATTATTTATAAGCTAAAATCACGCAACAAGCTGATTTCACTTTTCTTTCAGGAACGTCTTTTAACTCTGAAGAAGCAGGCGACACAGATTACCCAGCAGGCTCAGCGAGAGAAGGATAGTTTCTTAAAGGAGAGGAGCACCCTCGAAGCAATGCTGCAGAGGGTACGACGATATCCATGTTTGCAAGCATGTGTGTGCACGTGGCCGTCCTTCCTTCTGTGTAGGAAGCAAAAGCAATCGTGAAAAGATTTATTTATTTTTTTGCATTGTTTTTGTTTCCCTTTTCCGTCAATTAGGAGAAAGAAAACCTCGCTATGCTGGACAGGAAATATTCTGAACTCACTGGTGGCCGAGGTTTCACTCTGAGAGAGGTGGGTTTGACAGACAGCTGCCTGACAAGGACATGGAGATTGTCCTACTCTTTGAACTCTTTTTCATCTTTGGGGTTTCCTTCTCTGGTAGGCTGCAGCCTCTCTGGCTGATGTCTGTCAGTCTTTTAGTGGTCGCTACAGTGACACAACTTCAGCCGCAATTTCTCCTCCCCCAGTCAACTTCCTCACCTCTGTTTCTCTCAAGAATGCAGAGGTATTTTTGGCTTATTTCCATTCATATTTTAATATTTACTTTCAGTCCAGTATGGTCTATTTTTAATCCATCTCATCCGTCCTGTTATTTGTCCCTTTATTTTGCTTGTATTCCCACCCTTTCTCATTGTGATCCACAGCTTATACTTGCATGTATTAATACCTTGGACACCTCTTATGATGCCTAATGCCATGTGTAAACCACTGATTAAACCGTTACCCCCTACATTACATTACATTACCCCTACTGTGTCTAATTTATTTCTAACTGAATTGCCACATAATTATGCATCATTCTAACAACTAATGAACTAATTAAAGTTTGTCTTTAATATGGCTGACTCACATCATGAATTGCCTCACCCCTTTCTCCCCCCCTTTTCCTTGTGACACCTTCCAGGGCTATGTCACAGTCAGTGAAATCAATGAGCTTTACTCACAGCTCGGGGCGGACCCTAAACCCGCCCCTGCCCCCACTCTGGCCAATGACTCTCCTGAGACCGAGTCAAACTCCTCCCCTGACGACGACACCCCCAAACCACCGGAGGATGAGGTGTGTGTCGGGGTGTTAAGTGCTTGCTTTTATAATTTAGCATAGAGCCGTAGGAGATTCAAAGTGCCTTTGTGCGTGAAAGTCTTTCCCTCGATCCTCTTCTTTATCTTTTCAGTTTTTCTGACAATATTCCTTTCTTCTTTTCAAAGCTTTGCCATTCCTCCGCAACTGCTGCCTGTCACTCCTCTTCTTCCTCCTCTTCCTCTTCCCATCTTCATCCTCGTCCCCTCCCCAAAACACCCTCTGTGCATTGGCCAGAGATCATGGTGTCTTATAGAGACCCCTCCCCCGTCCCTGACTCACCCCCACCCCCCCTCCCTGTCAAAAAACACCACCACCACCGACACAGGCAGGTAATTTGTGTGTGTTAGTGTGTGTGTGAGCAGCTTTGTGTTTTTCTGTTTTCACATGGCAAACACAAAGTGCCAAAACCGGAGGGTAAAGTAAATAACTGATCATGTTTAGGTAAAAGTGGTTATGCACACTTAAAATTGTCAAGGAATTGTGTCTCTTTACCTCTTGTGTGTGTGTTGTTGTTTGTTTTAACAGCATTTCCGTTTGATGGAGGAGAGGAAGAGGTCTGACAGAGAAGTAGGTTCTCATTTAAGTGACACATTACCCAGGAAGAAAACCACACCCATCACGACCCCCCAGTTTATGTGTGCAACCCTGGGACGCAGCTACCCAACCAAGGTGCTTTATATGTAAATGTTTATGCGTGAATAGATTACCCAAATTTATACAAAATATATGGTGTCATACTTTGGCCTGCTCTGTTTTTCACAAATTCAACATGAAATTATTTAGTGTATTATAATTTGTGATGTTACGTTGTCTAAAGAATCAAACAATGAATATTTTTTATTACTAAAACGCTTAAAGTATAAAAGGTTTTGTCTCTTTTTTTCTTTTAGGCCCATCACCCTTTGGTGCAGAGCACAAGTTGCGGCAGCATTCTCCCAAGAATGTTCTCCTTATCCAACAAGGAAACTGACTCTCGCCGTCTGCAAAAAGGTATTCAAACGTCTGCTCTCACACTTACTGCCCAAATAAAGAGACTACTTGTTAGTGCACGGATACATTGGAATACGTGTACCTTCACTTGCAAACACCATCTGCTCTCGTTGTTGGCTTTGTTTGTGTGCGTGCACGTTGCTGTGTTTAGTTGTGCGACAGAGTTTCTCATTTGTTTATGTGTCAGTGGAGATAGTGCAGGAAGTGGAGGAGGGCTGCTCCATCCAAAGTGTTTCAGAGTGTGTGTGTGTGAGTGAGTAAAACAGAAGTAATGGTTTGACTAAAACTCTTTGATCATCATTGTGTTAGTTAGTAAAACAGTTGTTACAAAACTGGCTGCTTCCTGCCACAAACGTTAACCAAACATTTCCCATAATTAAGAAAATATGCTTTTCATTCACCACAGACTGTAAAGCCCTTTGCACCCTGTTGGTTTGGATGTATGCTGACAGATGAAGGCCTGTCTCTAACCTCAGGGACCCTATGCCTTTTTGTCCAAGTCAATGAAAAAGTAATTAGTGCAAACAAACCGCAGGCTTCAACCAATTTTGACCTTCCATTAGATGGACGCTTTCAATGTCCCACTTTTAAGACGGATTAAGACAGATATGCTGAAAAAGTGTATTCTGAAATCATTTAAGATTATGTTCTAAGAGTTGTGCTATTTTTCCGGTACCTCTGTACGTGTGTATCTGGCCCCTCGGGCCCTTTGGTCCCTTCATCTGGCTCATCAGATGGGTGGGTCTGCTGCGAGCCAGATGGTATCAGGCTTTTGTGTGTTTCTTCCTGTACCCGCAGGCAGACTTAGTCTATCTTAAAAGTATCTGCGCCACAATTATTGTCGTCTTTCCTCCTTCGACTACCGAGGACATCTCATTTCTTTCCGGACACTTTGGACTGCCTAAAGAACTTCCAGGACTCCATTTGGTTGTTTGGTAGTCTTACTATTGAGACAAATTTGGTCAAGAATAGCTGCGCCAGGAGGGTGTGAATTCTATTTGCACTTGACATACTAGAGCGTTTCACAGTGGCGGGGCAGGGTGAACCAAAATTGAAGCCATCTGGGCAAACGGTTCTTCCTGATGGAGTGACCGAGACAGGTACAGCACAAGAGCATGCTCAAGGAGAATGAATGACGTTTAGGCCCTGCTAATCCTGTTTATTTCCCGTGTGTGCCTCCAGGTCAGCCCGGCTCACGAGCAGCGTCCCAGAACAACGTCTACCTCGATGCCTTTGGGTACCGTGACAACCAGGCCTTTGACACGATGAGCGTGGATAGCACGGACTCCGTTGACACCAGCATCTCTGCCTGTTCACCGGATAATGTCTCCAGGTGGGTGTCTCCAGGGTGCGTGTGTATGTGCACACGTGTTTGTGTTTGTAGCTATCGAAGTGGTCGAGAATAACTCCCTTCGGATATTTCTATCCGTGGATTATAAAGCTGATGAAGACGACTTAATGCTCCTTTTACTCAATGGTTTTTAAAATATGACGGATGAAGACAAAAGTGAATAGAAGAGAGAAGTGAAAACTGCTTTGAAAAATGCAAAAATGTTCCTTTTATGTTCTTAACACGGGACATTGAGTCTAGAAATTGACGGGGGTCAACAAAGAGAGCAGGAGGTGAGTTAATGTAAAAAGTGTGTGGAGTTGCAGCGCACAGATTTGCCGCCTTTCATGGCCCCCCCCCCCCCCCCCCGGAGAACAAGATGTGTAGGACTGTGTGTGCTGTATGAGCTAAGGGGGACTCTTGATTAGCTTTCTAAGCATCAGGTTACGGAAGAAGGAGAACATGAAGGTGTGTGTGTATCCACAGTCACCCCCCTCAGGACTGGACTAAACCCATGTGTGCTTGAACCTTGCCGCTTTACAGTGGTTGCATCCGTCTCGTGTCTCCCCCCCCATTTCTACGAATGGTATGGCCTCGTTTTTAGAGACAGAATTTGCAAAGCTCCAAACCATTTGCAGATTTATCTCTCTGCAAGTTTCCCTGGAACAGAATGCCTCTGTGATCCTCAGCATGCTTTCAGTCGGATTGGGTTGTACAGGATTGGACTGGATTGGAGGGCAATTGGAAGACGTTTTCTGGAGTAACAACTGTTGGACCAAGATAAAAAAAATCTCTTCTCAAGGAATCCAATACTTGAATAGACAGAACTGAGCTGGTCCAAAATGACAATGAGTGTGGTTACCTCTCAGCGATTGAGGTAAGAAAACGGCAAGGGGAGGAAGAGAGGAAAGGATGGATATTACAGTGAGGCTGGATCAAGGTTAAAGTGAGTACTGGGAGCTACAGGAAGATTAGTTCTAGTCTACGCTTGAGTAGTATACGACGATATTGCACAAAATGCAATCGTACTGATTTTATGAAGCCCACCCATCATGCTTTTCATACTTTGGATGCCATTTTCATTTTGAAGAACATGCTATGACTCATATCCAAAGCTCACAAGTATGTAGATTGGGAGGATTAAAGGCTGATTATGAAAAATATTCATGCGAGCGGGAAACCTCTTTTCTTTTCCCATTTTTCTTATTTATTCTTCATTTTTAATACGCTCCCTCCAAATCCTTCTATTTTTCTTCTTTTGGGTTACTCGGGTCTCTCTCTCCACCCACCGTACCTCCTGTTTTGTTTAGACTGAGTCTAATGTGTACCATTCATCTCAACGATGCTGGGATCACAGATCGGGTATCCGTTTTCATTCTGGCTTCCGATAAAAGAGAAAGCGTGATCTGGCATCAAGATGAACGTTGAGAGGGGAAAAAAGTGTTTAGCTTGACAAACATATCCCCAAAATCCCTTCCTTTGGATTAGTCAAGAATACATATCATGTGTAGACCATCTGCAGAAGAGATACTCTCCACTTTCCCTGTTTCAGTTTAGAGCAGCAGGCAGAGAGTCTTCTAGAAACAGGGAGAATGGATTCCCTCTTTGATCCATCACACACAAACACTGAATGATCAGATGTATTCAATGTAGCAGTTTAGCGTAACCCTAGAGTAGAAAATATGTGAAGGAAATGCAGTATAAATTGCTGATGGGTTTTCGGGGTAATTACAAACAGGTGCTCTTTGGATCCTTTGGTTGTACTGTGCTTAATCTTGTGATCAGCTCATTGCATACATACACATATATAATGCAGAGTCTCAGCTATTAACACGTTGGTCATTTGAAATAATTTTTGCCATGTTGAATAAATGTATTTTAGATTGGTTGATCGCACAAAACAATAGCTATGTGAATTCCCCACCAATTTTTGTATTTAAACTAACCCCATGGCATTTCCTCTTCAGCCCACAAGATGGAGCTACCAGACCTCACCACTCTTTTTTCAGATCTTGTGTTTTTTGCACATAATAAATGATTTTGCTTTGGCTGCATTGATTACTAGCTGGTAATTGCGACCTGTTTAAAGGGCCGTCACATGAGCCGGATCGTTAGCTTCCCATCAATCATCAATGTGTTGTTAAATGATGAGACTCACACCAGGGGAAGGCCTTTTGAGCAGCCTGTGCTGGCGTCACTTTACCTACTTTGTGTCTTTTAGGTCCTGCCACTTCACCGTTGGTTTTGTGTTTGACTCCTTCTTTTATTTCTCATATTTGTTCTATGTGCTGGTCCGCTGCAGTGCCAGCACTTCAAATATGGCAAAGCTAGAGGAGATGGAGCGCCTGCTTAGAGAAGCCCAGGCAGAGAAGAGCCGACTCCTTGAATACAAGGTTACTACAAGAGAAACTCAACATTAAGAGACAGTAGATGTTATTTTAATAATGCTTCTGAAATTACATCATTTGGTATTTATTTAACAATTCCAATTCCTCCTTAGGATCAAGAGATGGAAGTGCGAAAACAGGCGCTGGACGAGGAGAGGAAAAGAAGGGAGGACCTGGAGAAAAGATTACAGGAGGAGACCAACAGACGCCAGAAGCTCATCGACCGGGAAGTGAAGCTGAGAGAAAAACAGAGGGCACAGGTACGAGTGGGCAACTAAACCGGGGCATAAAGGGATTGTGTTTATTCGTCGATGGAAAATGCTTCTCAACATGTGATCGTTCTTTGGTAGGGAAAATAGTTTAGTCGCCTGTAGTCATTCATCTCAAACTGTATTGCAATTGTTATGAAAGAAGTATTTCTCTCAAAAGAAAAAGGACACACAAACTGTTCCTTTGAACTTGCTGATGGTCCTTAGCATGAGCTTCATCCGTCATCTTCTCTTTCTTTCTTCCTCACCATGCTCTGTTGGCAGCAGAAGAAAGAATCTTCTCCTTTAATCCATCGGACATATGTTTTACATTTGCATGATTTGTATGAATAAATCAAAGCACAAAAGAAGCTATAAAAATACCCCGGAACCCATTGCCGCTCCCTTCTTTCTCTCT